>NW_024040928.1:678089-824333 GCF_014851395.1 Micropterus salmoides | reverse complement strand
ATTTCTGCCTCATTATGCAAATGAGGAGGGGCTGTGTCTCAGGGGTCATCTTCTCTGCTATTGGTGACCAGTCAGACAGGAGAGCTCCGATCTGCCTGCAGACATCAACGATCTTGCCCCTCACAGTCAGATGGCTTCCTTCAGTGCGCTGAGGTGTTTAACAACTCTGAAACAATACTACCAGCAATGTCTTCCTTCTCTTTTCACGTAGACGCTCCGACAGACGGTGCTTTCAGTTTGCTGCATGCATTGGACACAGAACTGCGGTACAGCACACAGTAACGATGAAATGTGTGCTGTTCTCACATCTTCCTCTGTATGTACACATAACAACAAGGCAGGGAAATATAAAAGGAATTTATTTTATTGTTTGGGTACATTATTGTTCAGTGTACATGCTCCATCTGAAACAAACTTTACGTGCTTGTAACTCTCCCACCCCGCAGACATCTACACGCCAACACCGATTTATATTCATAGCGCAGTGCTATGTAGCTCCACATAGGGGACACAGGAAGTGACATATAACACCTTCATGCGGCGTCATAACCGCTAGCAAATTCACAGCCGCACCGGCAGAGCTCCAGAATATGCAACTCGGCCGGCTCACACGCGGGACGCGCTTATAAGTGCGAGGGCCCGCCCAACGCTGCTTGCAGCTTTAATTTTTTTTTTTTTTCTTTCTGCAAAGTAGGCCCAAAGACATGGCCTAAACATTCGAAAACTCACCAAAATTTGCAAACATGTCAGAACCGGTGAAAAATTTCGTATTCTACAAGTTTCGCACATGGGCGTTGCAAAATGACTCGCTAGCGCCACCTAGAAATTGGAAAATTAGCCCCTCGTTCACGTTCAACCTACATACGAAATTTTCTGGGGACATGTATGTCAAGACGCACAAAAAAGCCTCAAGAACCCATAGCCTAAAGTCAACAGGAAGTCGGCCATTTTGAATTTTATGGCCATTTTTGGATGATTTACACACTTCGTACTTTAACGAACTCCTCCTAGGGATTTAGTCGATCGACGTCAAATTTGCTGTGCCTTCTAAAGGCATTGACGATGAAAAGTTGTGCTATTTGCGCGTTTTCGTCAATGGGCGTGTCCGTGGCGTCGATGATTCGCATGAAACAGGAAGTTGTTGTAACTTCAGTGTACATGCTCACATCTGGACCAAACTGTACATGTAGGATGAGAGTCCCGCCCTGAACACATGTACATGCCGACATTCACCCACAGTCATAGCGCCACCTGCTGGCAACAGAAAGTGACCTTTAACGAAGCAGCCCCGCCGCACGTTTCACCTACGTGCACGAATTTTCTGTGGTACGTGTATCTTGTCCAGACGCACAAAAAGCCTCTTGGAGCCATAGCCTAAATCAACAGGAAGTCGGCCATTTTGAATTTTACGTCAAATTTTGGATGATTTACACACTTCGTACTTTAACGAACTCCTCCTAGGGATTTAGTCCGACCGACCTCAAATTTGTGCTGTGCCTTCTAAAGGCATTGAAGATGAAAAGTTGTGCTATTTGCAAGTTTTCGTCAATGGGCGTGTCCGTGGCGTGGCGTCAAAGATCACTCTTCGCCATGACACGGAAGTTGTCGTAACTTCAGTGTACATGCTCACATCTGGACCAAACTGTACATGTAGGATGAGAGTCCCGCCCTGAACACATGTACATGCTGACATTCACCCACAGTCATAGCGCCACCTGCTGGCAACAGAAGTGACTTTTAACGAAGCAGCCCCCGCCGCACGTTTCACCTACGTGCACGAATTTTCTGTGGTACGTGTATCTTGTCCAGACGCACAAAAAAGCCTCTTGGAGCGATGCCCTAAACCAACAGGAAGTCGGCCATTTTGAATTTTACGTCAAATTTTGGATGATTTACACACTTCGTACTTTAACGAACTCCTCCTAGGGATTTAGTCCGACCGACCTCAAATTTGTGCTGTGCCTTCTAAAGGCATTGAAGATGAAAAGTTGTGCTATTTGCAAGTTTTCGTCAATGGGCGTGTCCGTGGCGTGGCGTCAAAGATCAACTCTTCGCCATGACACGGAAGTTGTCGTAACTTCAGTGTACATGCTCACATCTGGACCAAACTGTACATGTAGGATGAGAGTCCCGCCCTGAACACATGTACATGCTGACATTCACACAGTCATAGCGCCACCTGCTGGCAACAGGAAGTGACTTTTAACGAAGCAGCCCCCGCACGTTTCACCTACGTGCACGAATTTTCTGTGGTACGTGTATCTTGTCCAGACGCACAAAAAAGCCTCTTGGAGCGATGCCCTAAAATCAACAGGAAGTCGGCCATTTTGAATTTTACGTCAAATTTTGGATGATTTACACACTTCGTACTTTAACGAACTCCTCCTAGGGATTTAGTCCGACCGACTTCAAATTTGTGCTGTGCCTTCTAAAGGCATTGAAGATGAAAAGTTGTGCTATTTGCGAGTTTTCGTCAATGGTGTCCGTGGCGTGGCGTCAGAGATCAAGTCTTCGCCATGACACAGGAAGTTGTTGTAACTTCAGTGTACATGCTCACATCTGAACCAAACTTTACGTGCTTGATAACTCTCCCACCCCGTATGGAGGACCGATCCTGACACAGTCAGAAATAAATACAGAAATAAATAAATGCTCAATAAATAAATAAGCATCCAATTAAATACACAAAAAAATAAGTAAATAAATAAATGTAGGTAGTAATTAAATTATACAAGGAGACATAAATGTTTATTTTAATTAGTGCCTTTACTTATTCACCTTTGTTATAATTACCTTATTTGTTTATTCAACTTTATTTATTACTAATTTTTTTAATGTATTTATTTATGTGTGTGTTTTAATATTTTTGTCTGTTTTATTCTTCCTTTGTATTTATTTACCTTATTTATTTTCACCCATGGTATTTATTTCTGCCTGTCTTTTTAAATTTTTGTATGCATTTCTGCCTCATTATGCAAATGAGGAGGGGCTGTGTCTCAAGGGGTCATCTTCTCTGCTATTGGTGGACCAGTCAGACAGGAGAGCTCCTACTCTGCCTGCAGACATCAACGATCTTGCCCCTCACACAGTCAGATGGCTTCCTTCAGTGCGCTGAGGTGTTTAACAACTCTGAAGACAATACTACCAGCAATGTCTTCCTTCTCTTTTCACGTAGACGCTCCGACAGACAGTGCTTTCAGTTTGCTGCATGCATGGACACAGAACTGCGGTATAGAGAAGCACACGGTCAGCTGGCTGCAGCTAAATCTGGAGTGCACTCGTATTCAATTCTGTATGGTAAATTCAGTTTTAACGGAGCAGAGCGAGCTGACAGGCAGAGTTAGAGACTTTTTCTGTCCGTTTCTCTCTTTACAAAGACGCATGTTGCAGTCAGAGTCTTCTCTGAAGAGGGCAATGAAGTCTCAGTAGTACGATGCGACACACACAACACAATTTATCAAATTACACAACGGATATACAGTATGAAAATAAGATTGATTGGATTATACTCACAGGAAGTATAAAACCTGTTACATGCGTAACACGTAATGTCAGGGAAATTACTTTACTTAGATTAAGTACTGCAGTTGTACATTTGAAATACCTTCCTACCTTTCTGATAGGAAGCCTTCTTGAGGTGGTATAAAACATTTCTTCTTATATTCTGATTTGAGTTGTGGACAACTATGACCACATGAATTAAAAAAATTAAACATTTCACTGCCCAAGTCAGCTATAACACAAGTCTTGTTCATCAGACTACATGCTGTGGACAGATTTTGTCCCAGGATTTATTATGCATTTCTTCTTCTTCGTTGCATGATTTAGAATAATAAGGTGAGAAATGGGTCTATTCTGAGTTCATCCTGCACTGCAGCAGCTAATAAAGTCCATTTAATCCCAAAAACGCTTTTCTTTTAGGCAGGCTGGAGCAGAAAACAACTCACCTTTCTCAAGTTGTACAGTAATGTCACATGTGTATGAAGGTGGATCAAACAGCTAATCTTAAATGTCAAAGTAGAGAGGAGCCTAGTAGGCCTATTTATTTTCATTCATTACACATATGAATAAGCTATGCAGACAGTTGTAAAGAAAGAACATCTTTTTCTTCTGTTCTCTACTTGTTATAGTTACACAGTATTAGGGGTGTGGGCTGTATTAAAAGTATCCACTGTTCTCCATGCTCTAACACACAGTAACGATGAAATGTGTGCTGTTCTCACATTCTTCCTCTGTATGTACACATAAACAACAAGGCAGGGAAATATAAAAGGAATTTATTTTATTGTTTGGGTACATTATTGTTCAGTGTACATGCTCACATCTGAAACAAACTTTACGTGCTTGATAACTCTCCCACCCCGCAGACATCTACACACCAATACCGATTTATATTCATAGCGGCAAGTGCTATGTAGCTCCACTAGGGGACACAGGAAGTGACATATAGCACCTTCATGCGGCGTCGGAACCGCGTAGGAAATTCACAGCCGCACCGGCAGAGCTCCAGAATGTGCAACTCGGCCGGCTCACGTGCGGACGCGCTACAAGTGCGAGGGCCCGCCCAACGCTGCTTGCAGCTTTAATTTTTTTTTTTTTTTTTTAGGGCCCGAGCACGACCGTGCGAGGTCCCTATTGAATGCTCGGATTTTTTTTTTTTTTTTTTTTTTTTCTTTCTGCAAAGTAGGCCCAAATGACATGGCCTAAACATACTCGAAAACTCACCAAAATTTGCAAACATGTCAGAACCGGTGAAAAATTTTGTATTCTACAAGTTTCGCACATGGGCGTGGCAAAATGACTCGCTAGCGCCACCTTGAAAATTGGAAATGATTAGCCCCTCGTTCACGTTCAACCTACATGTACGAAATTTTCTGGGGACATGTATCGTATCAAGACGCACAAAAAAGCCTCAAGAACCCATAGCCTAAAGTCAACAGGAAGTCGGCCATTTTGAATTTTATGGCCATTTTTGGATGATTTACACACTTCGTACTTTAACGAACTCCTCCTAGGATTTAGTCGGATCGACGTCAAATTTCTGCTGTGCCTTCTAAAGGCATTGAAGATGAAAAGTTGTGCTATTTGCGAGTTTTCGTCAATGGGCGTGTCCGTGGCGTCGATGATTCGCAATGAAACAGGAAGTTGTTGTAACTTCAGTGTACATGCTCACATCTGGACCAAACTGTACATGTAGGATGAGAGTCCCGCCCTGAACACATGTACATGCCGACATTCACCCACAGTCATAGCGCCACCTGCTGGCAACAGAAAGTGACCTTTAACGAAGCAGCCCCCGCCGCACGTTTCACCTACGTGCACGAATTTTCTGTGGTACGTGTATCTTGTCCAGACGCACAAAAAAGCCTCTGGAGCCATAGCCTAAAATCAACAGGAAGTCGGCCATTTTGAATTTTACGTCAAATTTTGGATGATTTACACACTTTGTACTTTAACGAACTCCTCCTAGGGATTTAGTCCGACCGACCTCAAATTTGTGCTGTGCCTTCTAAAGGCATTGAAGATGAAAAGTTGTGCTATTTGCAAGTTTTCGTCAATGGGCGTGTCCGTGGCGTGGCGTCAAAGATCAGCTCTTCGCCATGACACGGAAGTTGTCGTAACTTCAGTGTACATGCTCACATCTGGACCAAACTGTACATGTAGGATGAGAGTCCCGCCCTGAACACATGTACATGCTGACATTCACAGACAGTCATAGCGCCACCTGCTGGCAACAGGAAGTGACTTTTAACGAAGCAGCCCCCGCCGCACGTTTTACCTACGTGCACGAATTTTCTGTGGTACATGTATCTTGTCCAGACGCACAAAAAGCCTCTTGGAGCGATGCCCTAAAATCAACAGGAAGTCGGCCATTTTGAATTTTACGTCAAATTTTGGATGATTTACACACTTCGTACTTTAACGAACTCCTCCTAGGGATTTAGTCCGACCGACTTCAAATTTGTGCTGTGCCTTCTAAAGGCATTGAAGATGAAAAGTTGTGCTATTTTCGAGTTTTCGTCAATGGGTGTGTCCGTGGCGTGGCGTCAGAGATCAAGTCTTCGCCATGACACAGGAAGTTGTTGTAACTTCAGTGTACATGCTCACATCTGAACCAAACTTTACGTGCTGGATAACTCTCCCACCCCACTATGGAGGACCGATCCTGACACAGTCAGAAATAAATACAGAAATAAATAAATGCTCAATAAATAAATAAGCATCCAATTAAATACACAAAAAAAATAAAGTAAATAAATAAATGTAGGTAGTAATTAAATTATACAAGGAGACATAAATGTATATATTTTAATTAGTGCCTTTACTATTCACCTTTGTTATAATTACCTTATTTGTTTATTCAACTTTATTTATTACTAATTTTTTGAATGTATTTATTTATGTGTGTGTTTTAATATTTTGTCTGTTTTATTCTTCCTTTGTATTTATTTACCTTATTTATTTTCACCCATGGTATTTATTTCTGCCTGTCTTTTTTAAATTTTTGTATGCATTTCTGCCTCATTATGCAAATGAGGAGGGGCTGTGTCTCAAGGGGTCATCTTCTCTGCTATTGGTGGACCAGTCAGACAGGAGAGCTCCTACTCTGCCTGCAGACATCAACGATCTTGCCCCTCACACAGTCAGATGGCTTCCTTCAGTGCGCTGAGGTGTTTAACAACTCTGAAGACAATACTACCAGCAATGTCTTCCTTCTCTTTTCACGTAGAAGCACCGACAGACAGTGCTTTCAGTTTGCTGCATGCATGGACACAGAACTGCGGTATAGGGAGAAGCACACGGTCAGCTGGCTGCAGCTAAATCTGGAGTGCACTCGTATTCAATTCTGTATGGTAAATTCAGTTTTAACGGAGCAGAGCGAGCTGACAGGCAGAGTTAGAGACTTTTTCTGTCTGTTTCTCTCTTTACAAAGATGCATGTTGCAGTCAGAGTCTTCTCTGAAGAGGGCAATGAAGTCTCAGTAGTACCCGATGCGAGCACCACATACAACACAATTTATCAAATTACACAACGGATATACAGTATGAAAATAAGATTGATTGGATTATACTCACAGGAAGTATAAAACTACTATAAAGTACTGCAGTTGTACATTTGAAATACCTTCCTACCTTTCTGATAGGAAGCCTTCTTGAGGTGGTATAAAACATTTCTTCTTATATTCTGATTTGAGTTGTGGACAACTATGACCACATGAATTAAAAAAATTAAACATTTCACTGCCCAAGTCAGCTATAACACAAGTCTTGTTCATTAGACTACATGCTGTACAGTATTTGTGGACAGATTTTGTCCCAGGATTTATTATGCATTTCTTCTTCTTCGTTGCATGGTTTAGAATAATAAGGTGAGAAATGGGTCTATTCTGAGTTCATCCTGCACTGCAGCAGCTAAAAAGTCCATTTAATCCCAAAAACGCTTTTCTTTTAGGCAGGCTGGAGCAGAAACACAGTAACGATGAAATGTGTGCTGTTCTCACATTCTTCCTCTGTATGTACACATAAACAACAAGGCAGGGAAATATAAAAGGAATTTATTTATTGTTTGGGTACATTATTGTTCAGTGTACATGGTCACATCTGAAACAAACTTTACGTGCTTGATAACTCTCCCACCCCGCAGACATCTACACGCCAATACCGATTTATATTCATAGCGGCAAGTGCTATGTAGCTCCACATAGGGGACACAGGAAGTGACATATAGCACCTTCATGCGGCGTCGGAACCGCGTAACAAATTCACAGCCGCACCGGCTGAGCTCCAGAATATGCAACTCGGCCGGTTCACGCGCGGACGCGCTACAAGTGCGAGGGCCCGCCCAACGCTGCTTGCAGCTTTAATTTTGATTGTTGTTTGACCATACTCTATGGTACATCTCCGAACTTTTTACTGTGGTGATATCTTTTATTTTTTTGTACTGTGGCTATGCTATGTATTTATAACACACAGATTTATTTTCCCTCAGCTGCTTGTGGCCATATTTTGGTGTCATGCATGAGGTGGGAGGCCATCCATTGAGCGGCTGATGATACACAGAGCAACTTTTAGAGCAATCGTGCAGGGCAACGTTGACGTCAATGGTAATGAGTAAAGATTACTACCGCAATCCCCTTTCCCCACCACTCCGCCACCCGCTCCACACCGCCACCATCCGTTCAAAACATAGTCGGACTTGCCACTAGCAAGATTGCCCAGCAACTTTGCTCAAAATGTTGCCCTGTGTATCATCAGCTTTAGGCTGCCCAGAGCCAGGAGATGGAGGATGACACTGCATGAAAAGTGGGATTTTTGTCCCTGTCCCACTAATCCCACTAATCCTCAGCAGTTATTGGCCGCTTACAGTGCTGCAGATTCACATTTGCCTGTGCCGAAAATCGACAGAAACGTACCCACACAAGCAGCGGGGGAGGGGGAGGTGTCATTGGATGAAACAAATGACATCACCTATCATCAATCACATGTGATTGGTTGGTAGATCTGTTGCTATTGGTCACCCCGGGCCTTTATAAATACAGGCTTGGGTAAACCCCTACCTAATAATAATATTAATGTATAATTAATAACCCAATTAATTAATGGCAGGGTAGGTAAGTTTGAGAAACTAGCAAGAAACTGCAGATTTTTGAAAGTATCCAACAGAGAAACTCCCACTCCCTCCCTTCTGGGCTCCTTTCAAAGCCACGCCCCAACACGTGAACGCGCGTTACCGACTCTGCTGGAGGACGAGCACAGTGTGACGAGCGGAGAGCAGGTAAGAAAACATTTAACTTTATCGTTGTGAAAATGAATAACTAACCTGTTACTAACCTATCCATGTTAATATTGGATAGGTTTAAAAATACTGACTTTGATTCAGTAACGAGTTGGCTAGCTAACTGTTAGCAACAGGTAGCTGTGCTAACAGCTGCGGTAACATTGGGCAAAGCTAAAAACAGGCTGATACACATTTCCCCGTTTCCATCAGTTACACTACACGAACTTGAATTTCATGTTAGACTGATAACATGTACGTTGTTTTGCATGTTAGAGCATCCACGGTGACAGCATTATTGTCTCTGATGAGGACTGCACTCCAGAGCCAAGCACAGACCGGGACAGGACCGGCCCGGGGTCGAAGCGAAGCAGAGGTGGCAGGGGTGCCAGGGTCCGAGGAAGAAGAGGCAGGACAGGGAGGATGAGGTGCAAGCAGAGCAGCACATGTTCTATGACCTGCGTCGGGCTTCACACTCCAACAGCGGCATATGAACAGGTATATATATTTTAATATTAGTCTATTATCTCCCAGTGTACTTGTCTCAAAGTTTCTCTGGTGTTTCCGCCTAAGCCCTTTTGGTGTCAAAAATAAAGTGCTTTATAAATGTAATCCATCACTATTTTATTATTGTTTACTGATTACAACAACTAACTACAGCTCTGCTACAGCCATCGGCTCATCTGTGTCATGTACATTGACCTGGTGTGTAATGTGGATACAGAAGTCCTGTTAGAGAGAGTTGCTGTTTATGGAAGATAAACAACTGTTCTCCTGATCCACCAGGACAATACAGAGGTTTAATCCTAGCAGGGTGGAAGATGTAATGTCACTAATTGCTACACAAATAATTCCATCCACTGTGTGGATAAATACCTGTACATTGTTTTTGTTTTATACCCAGGAGGGTAGAAAAAATAGAAAGTGTGTTTTCCCTGTTCTGGAGAATATTTTTTAAATAAAACATTGAAAATGATAAATGCCTTTTCTTTACACTTAAAGCATAAACAATCAAGCAACTACATTTGTGTCTTATGTCTCCAATAATGATATTAAAATGCGGTATAACACTTGATTATTGTTATTAAAATACTGCTAAAACTACAACTTTTATCACAAATAGATACTTTTTAAACATTAAAAACATTAAAACTAAGTATACACAGGATGAAAGACAAGGAGTGTCCAGAGGTGTCCTGACTTATTATGAAGACAGTTCAGACTTTGCATGTAGCATCGTATCACTGCTGTGGAGATGATTAAATATATCACAGTCACCTCTCTGACATGATTACCACATTTCAAAACCAACCATATTACTTTTTGTTTTATATTTTGCTACATCTAGCAACACAGTTGGGGCAGGGAAACCTGACTGAACTCCATGTTGACGGGTATCATCAGGTCTCCTGGTTCTGCTTCTAGGCATCTCCTCAGTAGTAGATAACCGTCGGAGGAGGAGGATAGCACTCTGGAGGTCTGCAATGTAACTGTAGTCCTTCTCCACTATCAATCCACTTCCTGGACTTTTTGTTGTACACCTTGCTGTACCTGATAATACAGAAAGGAGGATCAGCTTAGTGAAAAGTTTGTAAAACCTGAGATTGTTCTCTTATAGAGCAGTTGGTATTTCCACATAAAATGCAATCAGAACAATAAATCAGCACCATTTATCTGTATTCCTCATACTGTTTAATATTTTTTATTCATCACTTATAAATGTATTGAGTAAAATGCACAAGAGTACTCATAATGTAACATACTGAACTGTGTCATCATCTTTTCTCCTGGCTGGACTGTGGACATGGTGGTTGTAATCCAGGCCAGCCAGCATGGTCTGATCAGCGTATACTGGTGAGAAGTACAGGGTGTTGGAAGACTCCAAATCTGCAGGTGACCTGAGGGCACAGTAGAAATAAAACATACAGGAATTTTTACTTCTGGTAAAATAAGTAATGGCATAACAGCACCAGTTACAGTAAAAGGTTTTCACACAGTAGGTTTAGCTACGAACAATGTCAAACCTTATAATAGGTAGTTTATATACCAGAAATACAGATACTTGGGGACCTTTAGCCAGCATTGTTTATGTATACTAACGTTGACATGTTTACTACAAACACACAGCTACATCACCACATTTGTAAAAGTAACATACAGTCAAACATCAACTGCAGACACAAGATAATCACAAACAGATTAGATACAAGGTAAAGATAACGTAAAGTTAGGTGTAAACATAGTGTAACAATAAACCTATATGGTGAATAACTAAACCAGAGCAGTCTACACTTAAATTGTCTTACCTAATGTTAACGTCGGAAAACACTTGCGCTGCTGTTTTTCAGCTTGCCTACAGCTAGATATAATTCATCGTCTCTACTCTGGCTCCTACACCAGCCTGCAAGCCAGATTACCTGTCCAGCAGAAATAAAGCCACCACGCTGTGTCAGCCCCTTGGTGTTCCTCAGTTGTCACTATCGTTGAAAAGCCATGCAGATATTACCTCCGGTCTGACCGCTTCGCTCGTCAGGTCTGAGCCAGCTGACCGGGTGCAGCACGGCTGGTAGCCATGGCAGCGAGGGAGAGTGACAGTCAGCCAGCCAATCATTGCATTCGGTCCGAATGAAACGAGTTTACTGCAGCCCTGAGAGGACTACAGACAGCCAATTTTTATACTCTCTTTTTCAGTGCACCTAACTTTTTAATATACATTGGTGTATATAGACAGTTTCAACAAATATGACAAAAAGTGTTTTAGAAGCAAATTGCCTACCCTGCCTTTAAATAAATACTGCACTTACTTAAGACTATATTCATGTGATATATCACATGTTATATTCATGCTATTGGCCTACACTAATTGCTATATATGTCAGAGGTGGCACACATTGGTGTGCCTCAGTGCGGAGTTGAATCCGGGTCTCTCACACCAAAGGCATGTGTTTCATCCACTGCCCCATCACCACCCCACATGTTGATTAAAAGTTTTTATTTATTTTTTAAAAAAGGCAAATGCAAAAAACTATTTATAAACCATTTACAAAACATATCAAATGCTGGGCTGCAGGACGAAATGTCTGTCCGCCTCTGAGTCATGTTGTGGTGGCTGTCAGAACATTATCCGTTCTACAGACGCCTGTGATGCAGTGCTTTGTACTTTAGATTAGCCATTAGAGGGTATGCGCATGACGTCACAGAACACAGTTACGCTCACTGAGTGGCAGAAAGACGAGCAGCAGTGTTAGCTTGAATCAGATAAATCACAAACAACACATCTAAAATGGGAAAGAGACCACTGGACCACTGGTTTGTGGGTAAGCAGTAAGGATCACTATCGAGTCTGACTGCCTTTAATTTGAGCAAATAATCACTTGTTTCACTCCCGGTTTGCTAAATGCAGCCATGGTAACAGATGTTTTGCCACTCAGTCCAGCGTGTTCCGGAAGGGGAAGTGACATCAACGCATACCCTCCATTTAATTAAAAAAGTGAACTATCGAATAGTCTAGATTCATAACACATAAAATGAATTTTTCTTTTTTCTTTTTTCTTCATTTAATCTTCATGATTAAGGGTTACAGCTCATGGGAATCAAAACTCCATTACCTCAAAATGTATTAGAATTTTAGAATAAAGAAATGTCAACCTGAGAAGAGTTCTAATCAGCTAATTAACTCAAAACATCTGCAAAGGTTTCCTGAGCATTTAATCTCTGTCTGGTTCTAGTGCACACTTTTTTGAGAGACACCTGTACTGTTCCTTTCTTCCTTTCTTAACTTCCTTGTGACTTTGCTCGTTGTTGCCAGACTCTTTGTAGTTCCCCTTTTTATAACTGCAGAATAATGTGAATAAAAAATGTTCCATTAGAGGATCAAGTTGCTGGCATGGCCCATTGTGTCATTTTTTTCATAGATTTTATTTTATACTCATGTCTTATTGTTTATGTTGGTTAGGTGTGTGTGTGTGTGTGTGTGTGTGTGTGTGTGTGTGTGTGTTTCTTCTCAGGGGGTAAAACTCTTTGAGTCAAATCTTCAGGGGATTTGTTGTTTTTATTGAAGTTGTCTGGCAACTCAGCTACTTTAAGGCCCCAGGAAATTAAAACACTGTTCTAAAGGTAGATTTCTGAGAGGAGCACTGGAGAGTTTTTCAGAATTCTGGAGAATGAGGGATGATTTGCTTTCAGTGCAGACATGCACTGAGTCATATGAAAACAGTGATTTTGAAATAAAGGTGCACAAAAATAACTCCAACATAATTTGTTTTTGTTTCTTGTTAGGCTTGGTCCCCCCCTTAGTAGACCAGGGGCCCAGGTAGTTTGTTTATGCCTCTGGTCAGCAAAGAGTATATAGTGTTTTTGTGAGGTGATATTCTTAGGTGTGTTCAGACTGAACACAAAGCAAATGTTTGTCAATGCAACAACAACAGATTACTCTGTAGATTCCATGATGCCAACACAGCTTGCTGCTGCATTTCAGTCCACCCCACCAGTCTCCCTCGTGTGAATCAAGGGCAACTGACCTTGATTTTAACCTTCCTTGGATCAGCTATTTAACCTATGTGGGGTTGTTTGTCAAGATGATCCGACACCGCTGGTTTATTAGTGCTCCTGGCTGTTGTAACAACAGTCGCGTTATGGTCGCTGGAGTCACCTGAGGCCAAGTCTGAACGACTATCGTTGGAATCTTCACCTGAGGCCAAAAGAGAATATTTGTTCAGTTTCCTGTGTTGAAAGGACAGTATTGTAAGTGGCGTCGCAGACTGCATTCCATGTTAAGCGACGGCTTAACCTGGGTGAAAATGGCTTCCTTGACAAATTATCCATCTTCTCTGTCTAAAATTTGCACCTGGTGGTCTTCAAACGAGTGTCCTGTGTCTTGACGTGAGGAGTTGGCCGATCTGTGTTGAACTATGCATTTGTGTAGTGGTTGTTAATTTTCCCCAATATATGGTTCTGCATATTCCTCACTGCATTGGACCGCATACACTAGATTACTTTTCTTGTGTTTGGGTGCGCAGTGTTTAGGGTGGATCTGTTTTAACATGTTATTGTGTTTAAAATACACAGGAATGCCGTGTTTGTTAAAAATCCTCCTGAGTTTCTCTGATACTCCAGACATGTATGGAACAAAGAATGCATAAAAAATGGACGTAGTGTCCGTGACGTGACCCACAGTGTTCTGAGGAGGCGTTTTGAAGCTCAAAATTGGCAGAGCTGGCCGGTGCTATCTTGGCAGTGTGACGGGTTGCTGAAACCACTCACGCCTAGCTTGACATGAAGGTGTTAGTTCAGGCTAAGGAGCTAATGCTATATGCTACTCTGCTGGTTTGTCGGCTAAACCTTCGGGGCTGCATGTTCGGATGGTAGCTTGTGGCCATATCGCTATCACCTGCCACTCAAAGTAAGTTAACCTGAAACTATACAACAGCACTTTAAATAACTATTTATCTATTATAAGGTCATACTACACAAGGTTTAAAATGCTTCAATGTTTTTTAATTTATAAATGCAACTCTAGATTTTGTGGAGACTTGCAGAAGTTTGGGATTTAACATTAACATTTTACCATGAATCAGCATTCTCAAACGAACAATCTGAAGCAAATCAATCAACCTTGCATAACGAAAGTTACAAGTCGTTAATTATGATGCCACTTGATCATATGATACTTGTCAAAGTTATTAAGCTAGCAATAGATTCCTATTATATTAAGTTACAGTTGATGTCTCCACGTCTGCTACACACAGTCAAACTGTAAGTATCGACAGTCTATAGTAAAGCCGATAGTCTTGTCTACTTGACATTTGACAGCTGATGTTATGTTGTCGTTCTTTAAAGAGGTGGTATTATGCTTATGCTCATCCTATTTAGAGGTTGTACCAGAACATGGTCTAATTTTCAAAAAACAGCATATTTTCTCATTGCTGCAGCTCCTCTTTTCACCCTGTGTTGAAGGCTTTGTTTTAGCTATGGAGTGATACATCTGGTCTCTAAATGATCTTTGTTGGGAGTTGCACATGCACAGTTCCTAGTTAAAGACTACTAGCCAATCAGAAGCAGAGAAGGGCGGGTCAGCGAGAAGCCGGTAAACATGCTTCGGTTCAGCTGTACATGTTGCCAGCCAGCTTGGCAACATGGACTGGAGCAAGAGTTTCAGAGTGGTGATTTATTAATCTGTAACAAAAGTCTCTTTCATCCATAAAGTTTTAACTGAGCTCTGTCTCTACATCAACAACTTTATGTCCACTGACTGCCTGGAGGGTAGCTAGTGTTTGGAAGGGAGAGGAGAGGTGTGCTGCGGCTCAGTGTTTTCCACCAGTGTTTCTGAGAGCGTGTCGGTGTAACCGCTTGGCGAGCGTTATATGAGGCGCATTTAGCTTTCATCCCTGTGACGTCACAGGGATGAAAGGGAAGCGGCTGGACTATAAACGAGCTGTCAAGCAGTTCAGAGCAGAGTTTTCTGTGGGAGATGGGAACTCCCTTTGGGCTGGACTAATCTATTACATGCACAAAAAGGTATATAACTCAACTCAATAAAGGAGAGAGGGAAAAGTCAAAAAGCATAATACCACCTCTTTAAAGGACAACACAAAAAATACTAAAGTTGAATAAGTTCATTGTGAGCAGCAGAACCTGGCTCAGGAAACCTTTGCAGGTCAGATGGCCGCCCACCCTGAGCCATGGTTCTGCTCGAGGTTTCTGCCTCTTAAAAGGAAGTTTTTCACACAACAGTTATCTCACAGCGCTTTTCATAAAAGAGCAGGTCTAGACCATACTCTGTGATGATATTTACAGAAGCCCAACAGTTCCCACCAAGAGCAAGCACTAGGCGCCAGAGGCAAGGAAAAACTTCCTTTTAAGAGGCAGAAACCTCGAGCAGAACCATGGCTCAGGTTGGGCGGCCATCTGCCTCGACCGGTTGGGGTGAGAGAGAGAGAGAGAGAGAGAGAGAAAGAGAGAGAAAGAGAGAGAGAGGGATGTAAGGAGAGAGAGAGGGGAGGGAGGCAGCCTACACAATATACACACAGAGGTACAGACAGAATGTTGCTATAGACTAAATGAAAAATGGTACAGATATTTATAATAGTGTTAATGGTAACCATCGTAATGTTAATGATTATAATAACAATAATAACAATAAGCCTAGCAACAATAGTCGTTGCAGCAGAGGGTGTCGAGCAGGAACACAGGGGCAGCAGGTGACCCGCAGCCACAGATCCAGACTCCACAGCTCCAGAGCCAGAAAACCTGCAGGAAGTGATAGGAGAGAGGAGAGAGACGAGAAAGCACAAGACTACCAGAAAGGGGAGAAGTTGTGTTAGTAACATGCAATAATGGGATAAGGTTGCATACAGAGGGAGAGAAAGTAGAGGAGAGAGGAGCTCAGTGCATCATGGGAAATCCCCCGGCAGTCTAGGCCTATAGCAGCATAACTAAGGGATGGTTCAGGACTCACCTGAGCCAGCCCTAACTATAAGCTTTATCAAAGAGGAAAGTCTTAAGCCTACTCTCAAATGTGGAGATGGTGTCTGCCTCCTGAACCCATACTGGAACCTGGTTCCACAGGAGAGGAGCTTGATAGCTGAACGCTCTGGCTCCTGGTCTACTTTTGGAGACTCTAGGAACCACATGTAACCCTGCATTCTGGGAGCGCAGTGCTCTGGTGGGGTAGTAAGGTACTATGAGCTCTTTAAGATAAGATGGTGCCTGACCATTAAGGGCTTTGTAGGTAAGAAGAATGATTTTAAATTCTATTCTGGATTTTACTGGAAGCCAATGCAAAGAAGCTAAAACAGGAGAAATGTGATCTCTTTTCCTGGTTCCTGTCAGAACACGTGCTGCAGCATTCTGGATCAGCTGAAGAGTCTTAATGGACTTTTTCGAGCAGCCTGATAATAAGGAATTGCAGTAATCCAGCCTAGAAGTAACAAATGCATGGACTAGTTTTTCTGCATCATTTTTAGACAGGATGTTCCTGATTTTCGCAATATTACGTAGGTGAAAAAAGGCGGTCCTTGAAATTTGCTTAATGTGAGACTTAAACGACATGTCCTGATCAAAGATAACTCCAAGATTCCTCACAGTGGTGCTGGAGGCCAAGGCGATGCCATCCAGGGAAACTATATCTTTAGATAATGCATCACGGAGGTGCTTAGGCCCCAGAGCAATAACTTCAGTTTTATCTGAGTTTAACATGAGAAAATTACAGGTCATCCAGGTTTTAACATCCTGAAGGCACATTTGAAGTTTAGCTAACTGATGAGTTTCATCTGGCTTGATCGATAGATATAACGGAGTATCATCTGCATAACAATGAAAGCTTATGGATTATGTTATATTATGTTTCCTGATAATATTGCCTAAAGGAAGCATATATAAAGTGAAGAGGATTGGTCCAAGGACAGATCCTTGAGGAACTCCATGAGTAACTTTGGCGTGCATGGAGGACTCATCGTTAACATGTACAAACTGAAATCGATCTGATAAATAGGACTTAAACCAGCTTAGAGCGGTTCCTTTAATGCCAATGAAATATTCCAGTCTCTGCAATAGGATCTGATGGTCAATGGTATCAAATGCAGCACTAAGATCTAATAAAACCAGTACAGAGACTAGTCCTTTGTCTGATGCAATAAGGAGGTCATTAGTAATTTTCACCAGTGCTGTCTCTGTGCTATGATGAGCTCTAAATCCTGACTGAAAATCCTCAAATAAACTATTGCTCTGTAGAAAGTCACACAGCTGTTTAGCAACTGCTTTCTCCAGAACCTTACAGAGAAATGGAAGGTTAGATATAGGTCTATAGTTGGCTAAAACATACGGATCAAGTTTGGGCTTTTTCAGAAGGTTTAATTACAGCTACTTTAAAGTACTGTGGTACATAGCCTGTTGATAGAGATAGATTGATCATATCTAGTATAGAGGTGCTGACTAAGGGTAAAACATCTTTAAGCAGCCTAGTCGGGATGCGGTCTAAGAGGTTGATGGTTTAGATGAAGAAATTATTGAAGTTAGTTGGTAAAGATTGAGGGAAGCAAAACAGTCTAAACATGTATCTGGTTCTACAGCTGTTTCTAAGGTTACTGAGTTTGGAGATAAGTCGGTGCCAGTTGAGGGCAGGTCTTGGTGAATGTTGTTTATAATAGTTAGAATTTTATCATTAAAGAAGCTCATGAAGTTGTAACTACTGAGAGCTATGGGAATACTTGGCTCAATAGAGCTGTGACTCTCTGTCAGCCTGGCTACAGTGCTGAAAAGAAACCCGGGGTTGTTCCTATTTTCCTCTATTAATGACGAGTAGTACGCTGCTCTGGCATTACGGAGGGCCTTCCTATAAGTTTTAAGACTATCTTGCCAAATTAAACGAGAATTTTCCACTTTGGTGGAACGCCAATTCCTCTCAAGTTTCCGTGATATTTGCTTTAATTTGCGAGTTTCAGTATTATACCATGGAGCTAACCGTCTTTGTTTTAGTATTTTCTTTTTTAGAGGGGCTACAGAGTCGAGTGTCATTTGCAGCGAGCCTGCAGCACTATCAACAAGATGATCGATTTGGGAGGGACTGAAATTAGCATAGGAGTCCTCCGTTACTATGTGACTAGATAATGTATTTAGAGCTGATGGAATCGCATCCTTAAATTTAGCTATAGCACTATCAGACAGACATCTTGTATAGAAATTTTTGCCCAATGGCGAGTAGTTCAGCAATACAAACTCAAAAGTTATCAAACAGTGGTCGGATAAAGAGGGATTCTGTGGGAACACCACTAAATGTTCAATTTCAATACCATACACCAAAACAAGGTCGAGGGTGTGGTTAAAACAGTGAGTCGGTTCATGAACACTCTGAGAGAAGCCGATGGAATCTAACAAAGAGATAAACGCAGTACTGAAGCTGTCATTCTCAACATCCACATGAATATTAAAATCCCCTACAATAATAACTTTGTCTGTTTTAAGGACTAAAGTTGACAAAAACTCTGCAAATTCAGATAAGAATTCAGAATACGGGCCAGGTGCTCGGTACACTACAACAAAAGAATTGGTTGCAGTGATTTCCAACTTGGGTGCGAAAGACTAAGAACAAGACTTTCAAATGAGTTATAGTTTAGTTTAGGTTTAGAGCTGATTAGTAGGCTAGAGTCGAAGATAGCTGCAACTCCACCTCCTCGGCCTGTGCCTCGAGGAATGTGAGTATTAATATGACTGGGAGGGGTGGATTCATTTAGGCTAACATATTCTCCATCACCCAGCCAGGTTTCAGTAAGACCAAATAAATCAATATCATAATCTGATATTAGTTCATTTACTAGTACACCTTTAAAAGAGAGAGATCTGATGTTTAAGAGTCCACATTTAACTCTCCTATTCGTTTGCACTATTGCTCTTGTGGTTTTAATTTTTATGAGGTTTTTATGCACAGCTCCTCTTCTTTTACCTTTTTAAATAATTTCGATGGTCGGGGGGCAGACACCGTCACTATAGGATTTTCACTAAGTAACTCCTGAAATGGAGGAGCAGAGAAGTGTGTTAGACTGCGACTCTGCGTAGGGTTTTGGGTGGGTAACTGCTGAAAAAGAAGGGCAGAGAAGTGTGTTAAACTGCGACTCTGCCTCCTGGTCTCAACTCTGGGTTGTCATGGATTTGGTCCACTAATAAACTTGGCCAGATTTCTAGAAATGAGAGCTGCTCCTTCCCAAGTGGGATGGATGCCGTCTCTCCGGATCAGACCAGGTCTTCCCCAGAAAGTCTGCCAATGATCAACAAAGCCCACATCGTTTGCTGGACACCACCTCGACAACCAGCGGCGGAATGACGACATGCGGCTATACATGTCATCACTGGTCAGATTTGGCAGGGGTCCAGAGAAAACTATGGTGTCCGACATTGTTTTTGCATATGTACACACCGACTCAACATTAATCTTAGTGACCTCCGATTGGCGTAACCGGGAGTCATTACCGCCGACGTGAATAACAGTCTTACTGTATTTACGTTTATCCTTAGCCAGCAGTTTCAAATAAGACTCAGTGTCGCCCGCTCTGGTCCCAGGGATGCACTTAACTATGGCCGCTGGCTTCGCTAACTTCACGTTTCTCAAAATGGAGCTGCCAATGATCAGAGTTGGTTTCTCAGCGGGTGTGTCGCTGAGTGGGGAAAATCTATCAATTTAGTGTAATAATAAATTATTGATGACTCTAAACATTCTTAAATATGTACTTAGAATCTATTATCCAAACCGATGAACCCCACAACAGAATAGTAGCGTTACTTGGAGGTGCATTGCCCCTGCAAGGACGCTGCACCTGCTCTCCCCTTGGCTCTCTGCCTTTCAACCCAGTATCTGACTAGTATATAACTGAACAGTGACTCCCTTACAGTACCGATGCCAAATACATTAGCCGTTTGTAAATATATAACATTGCCCGTTTGTAAAGTTTAACGTTAACATAACAGCAGCTAACGTTAACAGAGAGGTGAGCCTTTACTTTCAACTTCCCACAGACTCCTTTTCCTCAAAGTATCATCACCCTAATGTCTATCACTTCTCTAATACATTTTGGCTTCTCTCTTCTTGCTGATTTCCCTTATATCTTTAAACACAGCAGTTGGAACACACTTCCATTAACTTAGCATCATTAGCAGCTTGAGGCTGCTCTTATCTGGCTAATTAGCCTATTGCGCTAAGCTAACTAGCTATAAGTTGTGCTGGCACCGATACTAATTATTGTTAACACATATATAAAATACTAGAATTTCACTCACCAAATCGAGCACAGGCTACCGCACAGCCTCTCCAACAGGCTGAGCTGCAGAGCTCCATGAATTAGCTGAGTGGCTAACAGACGGCTAGGAGTGACAGCAGCCGGAGCCATCTGTCAATCAAAGCGGCCAAGCCACTAATAATGCAGAACTTTAAGGCTTAATATAATTTAAACAGGTGAGTTGTAAAAAAAATTGTCATGAAGGAGGAATTGACCTATATACACTAAAACCATTTTTTTAACCAGGCTGTAAACATGTTTTTTACTCCTGTAAATTTGGGCATTTTAACATGGGGGAAATTGACTCCCTTCTGCAGCCAGCCTCAAGTGGCCACTCATTTGAGGACCACCAGATGCAGATTTTAGACAGAGAAGATGGAGTCTAAACAGGCCACATGTGAAGATGCCAACGATGGTCAATTGGATGTGGCCTCAGGTGACTCAGTGACCATAATGACTGTCGTTACAACAGCCACGAGCACTAACGAAACAGTGGTATCGATCGTCTTGTCAGACCAGAGGAAGTCTTTCGAATGATGGACAAAACTTCTTCAAGTACCTTCAACCAAGTCCAGCTGCTATTGACTTTAACCTTCCTTCGATAACTATGACCTGGATGACTGATAACCTTCATACACATCATAGGGACCTCTCTCTTCTGGTTCTTCCGTCAGCCATATGATATCCCAGTCAAAATCCATCCATCCATCATCTTCAACTGCTAATCCGTACAGGGTCACAAGGGGATGTAGCCATTCTCAGTTGACATTGGGTGACAAGTAGGGTACTTCATGGACAAGTGGCCAGTTTATTGAGTTGACACATACACAAACAACCATTCACACACACATTAACATCTAAGGGCAATTTAGAAGCAGGAAGTGGGAGCAGCCTGAGAGAATCCCAGTCTATATAACATTTTGGAATGTTTCATACTAAAACATAACCTCATAATCTCTACTTCTTTATTTACTGTACATTATCCCTATTGGATCCTGATTTCTGCTGTCCTCAGGCATCAATAAAGTTACACTGTTTATCATGGATGGATTAAACAGATGTCTGGGTTCTGAGGCCGTGTGGTTTCAGCAAGCGGCAACCTTCCGGTCTCATCTCTGAGGTTATATAGGAGGGGCCTAAAACTGCAATTCAAGGAGCGGCCACTTGAGGCTGGCTCCAAAAGAGAGTCAATTTCCATTGATCCCCATGTTAAAATGCCCAACTTACAGCTGAAATACAGCCTTGTATAAAAGATGGTTTTAGTGTATATTGTTAAGTTGTCCCTTCATGACAGCTGTGAGGGGCGCAAATTATTTTCTAACTCACCTGTTTAAATTATATTGCGCCTTAAAGTTCTGCATTATTAGTGCCTGTCTGCTTTGAGTGACAGTTGGCTGCTGTTGCTGCTGTCACTACAGTCAGTCACAGAGCTCTGCAGCTCTGCCTGTTGTAGATTTCTTGATGCAAATACTGGACGAGTAATAGCAGGCTGTGTGGTTTATTGTAGAGACAGACCAACAAGCAGAGTCTCCGTAGCCTGTGCTCCAGCTGGTAAGTGAAATTCTAGTATTTTATGTGTTAAGACTTTAACAGGTATCAGAGCTGGCATATACTTTGTTAGATTAGCTTGTTACGCTAATTAGCCAGCTACGCTCGGCCCCAAGCTGTGCTAACGATGCTAAGTTCAAGGGAGTGTGTGCTAACCGCAGTGTAAAAAGTCAAATAGAAGTAAGCAAGAAGAGAGAAGCCTTCCTTAGAAAAGCATTACTGTATGTAAACGCGAAGGGAGTGTTTCGCGTGGCTGGATTACATACAAAGTCAATACAAAGACGCAAATCGATGCGAATTCGACGTACGTTTATCAGAAGAAATCAAAACACAGGATACTAGCTGATACTAGCTGTGTGCAGACACTTGGAGCTGTACGAAACAACATTGTACATGTACAGAGACTGGAATTAAAAAGAGAGCACTTGGAGGAAAATCAGAGAGGAAGCTGGGCTGATGGTAAGTTCTCGACATATGCGTGTCTGCTTGATTCCAGCTATCAGTTGTACTATGAACCAAGTTAGCACTAGCATTAGCAAAACTGCGTACACACAGAACGGGAAATTCATATGGCAACGTTTTTATAGATGATTTTTTTTTTGTCTCAGAAGAGAGACAGCATGCAGTTACTAACGTACTTCATGTTAAATGTTAAAATATCCAAAACAAACATCTCTATTGTCACCTGCACCACACCTGTTGTTCCAAACAGGTTGATAAAACATCCCTCTGTTGTGTGTTGGTAATAAAACATTTTCACCACAGGGTGTCACCAATATGTTTCATTATTGCTGCAATACTGCAAAAGTAGAAGAACATAAAAACACCAGAACTCAATGAAAATGTCCTTTAGACAATAGCTAGAATGAACAATACAAAAAGGAAATTTAAGCAAGTCCAGGATAATTTATTTGAAAACACTCATGCATTAAGTTGCATTAAAAGGTTGAAGGAAAATCAAAGGCTAGATATTATCATGGGTAAAAATGTTTGATATATAGTGCTTACACAAGTTTTCAAAACAATGTCTCCCTTTTTCAAAATTCTACACAAATTTCCCAAAACTTTCACCAGCTTCATCTCACTATACTTTATCTTACCAAACAATAATACGTATTTTACAATACTGAATGTTATGTAATGCTGTAATGCTGAAATAGTCATTTTATAGTTGCATACCAGTTCTCATTTTTGAAGGTTTGAATTATGGACACCACTGTAAAGCAACTTAAGCTGGGCTGGACTCACAGTTGCTTCTCTCTTAGCTGATAACACGATCAATAAGTGTGGCCCTGATCTCATCCGAGATGGCTCTCCTTCCTTCTCTTCTTTGCCCCTGTCATCTTCTAACTCATCCTCTTCTTCCTCCTTCTCCTCGTCCTCCTCCTCCACATCCTCCTCCTCTTCCTCTTTGAACTTGCCCATGTTGTGGTCCCCTGCTTCTTCCTCCTCCCGGCCTTGCTCTCTGTCCATTGTTGGCATCCATTGTTCAAAACTGGTAATCTCACATTTTACCTATTTATAGGTCTATATTAAAGCAGTAATTGGTTTGTGATCAGTTAAGCAATTAGTGTTTGCACATGTGCAGAAAAAATGTAGCCTAACGTTTATTTCAACGTAAATGGTGGTGCGTTAAACACCCCGTTATGTACGCCACCCTGTTTGTGTATAAGCAGTTGTAAAAAACTGTAAATATGTTACAGCATAAAGCATTCCTGACTAATACCCAAACATGTCTTGTGTGCGTGTGTGTGTGGTTTCAGAGTAGGTCAGAGGCTGCACACTGAACTCTGCTGTGGAGTTGGAACACAGAGTTGTTGGAAAGAACAGAAATTTTCCATTGGATAAAGCACTTGGACATTGGTTTTATAGTTCTTGTTTTCTCTCATTACTTGATTAATATTGAAGTCTAGTAGGACAAAAAAGACCCTGAAAAAAAAAAAACGGTATTACTGCTAAACTCAGCAGATTTATTTTTTAGCCTAATGAATACGTATGTTTCGGACTAGGCCAAGCAGGTATTAAGCATCCTAGACTGCCAAAGCATGAATTTTACTGCACTTTCAAAAGACGCTTGATTAAGTGTAACTCAATAGGTATGCCTCTTTATATTATCTGGTGCAGTATTTCAATGCCCCCCTCCCACACACACACAACACTGAAAATAAATGATCTCACCAAAAAGGTGGTTATTTTTAAGACCTTTGTATTGTAGTGCAACAATAAAAAACACCTTCCCAGTTTTTGCACTTTGTTTCATTTTACACGCAGGAAGTTTGTTTTTTCAAAAGAACATAAAATGCTTCAAACCTGGTGACGTTTTCTGTTGCCACAACGACACAAATGGATGCTCCTCTAGCTGTGGGGCTGATGCCAATTTCACAGTCCTTTGGTCCATGCTCAACAGCTACCAACAGCCATGACATTCAATTAATTTTATAACAAACCTATCTCATTGCACTTTGCATATAGAGCAGGTTTTGACTGTATGATTTGTAATATTATTTACAGACACAGGCAAGGAAAGGAAACCCTCCCTTGTGGTGTAGAAGTTCAGTCACTAAAGGTTGCTTGCAAATGACTGCTAACACCTAGATCTCTCCTATGGTACATCTGCTCTGTACCTCTGTTTATCATTTACCTCCTCCCTCTTGGCAACATCTTCACTATGACATCCATTTTCACTGTTATGCTGACGATACACAGCTTTATGTGTCCACAAACCCCAGCTCCACACTCCCCTCCAGTACACTCACTGCCTGTCTACATGCTATACAGACATGGATGACATATTTTATAGTAAGACTGAGCTACTGCTCATTGGTTCAAATTCTACTCTGTCAAAAACCAACATCAGCTTACTCCCCATTAATGGAGCCATCATACCTGTCTCCACGCAGGTTAACGGCCTTGGTGTCATAATGGACAGTACCCTCACTTTCTCTAACCAAATCAATAATGTATGCCGGACTGCCTTTATCCATCTGCAAAACATCTCCAGACTACGCCCTGCTCTAACCCAACACTCAACAGAAGTTTTAGTGAATGCTTTGCTCACGTCACACATTCATTACTGCAAGGCAGTTTTAATGTGTGATGCTGCAGCAAGGATCATAACACGCTCCAAGTCCACAGAACATGTCACTCCTCTGCTGATTCAACTACACTGGCTCCCTGTATCACAAAGGATTAACTTTCAAATATTACTATTAACATTCCAAGCCCCCTACAATCTGTCTCCTACTTATCTCACTGACCTCATTCAAACTTTCACTCCATCTTGTTTCCTGTGGTCTTCCACAATAAATCTTTTTGCACTACCAACCATTAGCCTCAGTACAATGGGTGCCTTCTCCTGCGCTGCACCAAAACTCTGGAACTCTCTTTCCCCCCACATCTGTATACAAAATTCAAAACTGCTGTCAAAACTCATCTTTTCAAACTAGCATACTCACTGTAATAATGTACAACACTGATTTCCATTTGATTGTTGTTTTACTTTTAGTTACTGTACTGCTGTTTTAATGATGCTGATGTATTATTGCTGCTTGTCGTATTTTATGATGTAAGGCAACCTGGAGTGTCATAAAAGGCGCCATTAAATAAAATGTTTTATTTATTTATTTAATATACTAATACTCACGCAACAAAATCAAATATGTACCGACAAAATTATACACTGACATAAAGGATTTCTAACCCAAATATTGTCACACCGCCCCAAGCAGGGAGGTGACAGCTGTGTGTTGTGTGCTTGTTTTGAGTAATTTGAGGCGTTTCCCGCCTGCCCAGTTACTCGTCCTGCCTGGCCTAGCTCATTCTGTTTCGCCACACCGGAGGAATCCCACCTCGCATCTGTCTACCTTTTTCTTGTGTTCAATAAACTGCTTCCTACCCTCCTGAACCGTGTCCCTGCCTGCATTTGGGTTCGAGCCACGTGAAGTCCTGACAGAATAATCCGGCCACAACATGAACCCAGCAGACTTGAACGCAGTCCGGGAGGAGGTTTTGGGTCAAGGAACCGTCTTAAACCAGCACAGTGAGTTACTCCAAGGAGTCATGAAGGAACTAAAAGCTCTCTCCTCCTGTGTTGCCTCCCTGCAGTCACAGCTCAGTACAGCGTCTGCCGCCACTGCGTCTCCTCCACCACCGGCACCTACAGAGCATCCCCCATCTACCCTCGAATACTCCATTGAGTTTCGCACACTGGCGGTGGAGAGTGGCTGGAATCCCAGGGCATTGCACTCGGTGTTCATCCATGGATTAAGTGAGACCATCAAGAACGAGCTAGTCTCTTACCCCGATGCCACCACGTTGGACGATCTGATCTCCCTCACTATCCACATCGACAATCGGCTGCAAGAACGGAGAAGGGAGCGGCTGCAGCGTCGGGGTAAGGTGGAGACCAAGCCTTGTTACGGGATTCTCCGAGGAATTGTCGCTCGCCGAGGAGCCCCGCAGGACGGAGCCCATGCAGCTGGGTCGCAAACGTCTGGACCCGGAGGAGAGGGAGCGTCGCATTGCGGAACGCTGCTGCCTTTACTGTGGATCTCCCAACCACTTCCTCGCTTCCTGCCCAAGCCACCCGTTAAACCGGAGGACTCGCTAGGGGAGAGGAGTATCCTAGCGAGTTGGACCACCTCTTCCCAGTCTCCTCGCCCACGCACACAGCTCCATGCCACTGTCACCTTCAAAGGTCAGTCTCATCTTTATCTCACCCTCATTGATTCTGGTACGGATGAGAGTTTTTTAGACAGTGAGATTGTAGCCCAACTTCATATTCCTACTATTAGTCTCAAAGAGCCTAAGGCTAAGGCCTTAGATGGCCGTCTTCTTGCCCGGGTTACCTCCCGTACTTGCCCTGTTCTCCTCCAGTTATCTGGCAACCATGTGGAGGAGATTAGCTTTTTCATCATCAAGACCCCTTACGTGCCTGTCATTTTAGGTTATCCTTGGCTCATAAAACACAATCCCCAGATTGACTGGTCCTCAGCTAAGATAACTGCTTGGAACCCCTCCTGCCACGCTAACTGCTTACGCTCAGCCCAACCTCAGACCAGCGTTCCTCTGCTCATCAAGGACTCTCCCCCCGACCTGTCTCTCATTCCCCCTGAATACCATGACCAGCTAGCTGCTTTTAGCAAGGACCAGGCTCTGACATTACCACCTCACCGCCCCTATTAAGCTGCTATTGAGCTCCTCCCCGGTGCCATGCTCCCTTCTAGCCGTCTCTACAGCCTCTCCAAGCCAGAGCGTGAGGCCATGGAGACATATATCAAGGACTCTCTGTCTGCTGGCATCATCCGCCACTCCTACACCCGTTGGCGCCGGGTTTTTCTTTGTGGGTAAGAAGGATGGAACACTGAGGCCGTGCATTGACTTCAGGGGTTTAAATGACATCACAGTTAAAAACAAACATCCATTACCACTCATGTTTTCTGCTTCCGACTCTCTTCAAGGTGCCACCATCTTCACCAAACTCGACTTGCGCAATGCCTACCACCTGGTACGCACAAGGGAGGGCGATGAGTGGAAAACAGCCTTCAATACACCCCTTGGTCACTTTGAATACTTAGTTATGCTTGATCGTTTTGTGTTCGTTCACTTAGATGACATCCTGATCTTTTCCAGGAACCTCCCTGAGCATGTTCAGCACGTCCGCCAAGTCCTGCAACGCCTGTTTATCAAGGCGGAGAAATGCGAGTTCCACGCTTCCACCGTGTCTTTCCTGGGATACGTCATCTCCCAGAAGAAACTCGAGATGGACTCAGCCAAGCTGAGAGCGGTACAGGACTGGCCCAGGCCCGAGAACAGGAAACAACTGCAGAGATTTCTTGGTTTTGCCAATTTTTATCGGCGTTTCATTCGCAACTACAGTCAAGATTGCTGCTCCACTAACCAATCTTACCTCCACCTCCAGAGCCTTTCTGTGATCCCCCGAGGCTGAGTCTGCGTTCGCCTCCCTCAAGAGATGGTTTACCGACGCGTCCATCCTCACTTTCCCCGACCCCTCTAGTTTGTGGTGGAGGTGGATGCCTCCAATGTCGAGATCGGGGCGGTTCTGTCTCAACGCTCGGCTACTGACGGAAAGTTACATCCCTGTGCCTTTCTCTCCCACAGACTTTCCCCCGCAGAGCGCAACTACGCCGCTGGGGACAGAGAACTCTTGGCGGTCAAGACCGCACTGGAGGAGTGGCGCCACTGGTTAGAGGGGGCTAACCAGCCGTTTGTGGTCTGGACAGACCATAAGAACCTCGAGTTCCTGCGTGCGGCCAAGCACCTCAACCCCCCGCCAGGCCTGGTGGGCCCTGTTTTTTGCCCATTTCACCTTCACTATCACCTTCAGGCCCGGCTCCAGAAACACTAAGCCTGATGCCCTCTCCCGAGTGTACAGTAAGGAGGAACCCCATGAGCAACCCGACACCGTTCTCCCCAGCTCCTGCATCGTTGGTGCCATCTCTTGGCCTATCGAGGAGAGAATCAGGACCGCTCAGTTAACCGAACCTGACCCCAGGACTGGGCCCACTGAAGCACCTCGGACCTAATCGAAGAGGGGACGAACAGGCGATCAGGGGGCCCATGCCTCCAAACTCACTGGTCATCCGAGGGCATCCCACTCCATTGCCTACGTTGGAGGTGGACACTAGGGCCTATGTGGCGGCTTGCCCCGTATGTGTCCGGAACAAGAGTTCCAATCAGCCCAGCTCTGGACTACTTCATCCGCTACCCATCCCTCGCCGTCCCTGGTCACACCTTGCCTTGGATTTTGTCACTGGTCTTCCCCCTTCAGACGGTAAAACTGTCATCCTCACTGTCGTGGACCGATTCAGCAAGTTTGTTCACCTTCTGCCCCTACCCAAGCTACCATCTGCCAAGGAGATGTCTGACCTCCTGGTGAGGGAGGTGTTCCGCCACCACGGTCTGCCTGTGGACATTGTCTCGGACCGAGGCCCCCAGTTTGTGTCCGCTGTGTGGAAGGATTTCTCCAGGGCTTTGGGAACTACCATCAGTCTGTCCTCCGGTTTTCACCCCCAGTCTAATGGTCAGGCAGGACGCGCCAACCGGTGCCACCGGCGAACACATGGACACATGAAATCCTGACAAATATGTCCTTTAACACATCCTGCTCCCACATTGCTGATGCAGTGTACTCTATGTCGTTCCTCCCTTCTCATTTTGAACTGTAGCAGGTCCATGTTTGGTTGTGTAAAATGGTGAGACTCCTTACCAGCTCCAACCATTCTTGTAAAGTTGTTATAGTTCTTTCGGACAATACAAAAAGTCACAGCCATAAAATGTTAGTGCAATTGTTTTAAAACCTGTGTGCCAGCTGCCTCACACTTTTTATTGTATGCATATTAATGTTGTTTTTTATTAATGATTTCTGCAATACACAAGGCCCTGAGACACAGTCCCTTTCATTTAAAAACCGCAGGTGGCCAATCAGTGAAGGGGGTACATTTTCAGACATATAGCTCATCCACTGGACAGGATGTCGGCCGCATTTGTAGGACACAGAGGTGTGAACGTTATATAATGGCTTATAATTTCGCCATGTGGAAGTGTATGCATGTGTCTTTGATTGTGTGTGTGTGTGTGTGATGGTTGGGTTGGGGGCTTGGGGGTAGGATGCATGTGTGAGTGAAAGTAGCTGAGCAAAACCATATGGGAGCACCCAAATACACCATTTTCTCATCTGCCAATTGAAAGAAGGTTCATTCAGGTGGGGAACTACAAAGACAGGATATCATTACTGAGGGCTGAAGTCACAGCTATGGTATCAACACTGCATGAAATGAGGTCAGTCCTGTAAGCAGATGGTGGGAGAGAAGTTAACAATTAAATACAAACCAGAAAAAAACATGAAAGAATAGTTCTTACAGTCCTTCCAATCCAGAGTAAACTTTAACACTGGACCATTCTACAAACACCAGATTATAATCAATGTTGGCAGTTGATGATCCCTGCCAGTGTTTTGTCATTAATGATTCGTACAATATCTGTGCATGGTAACCACAGCATAATTAAAGGAGTAGTTCAAGAATTTAGGAAGTAGCTTGTTTTATAAATCTCAGTCATTGTAGAACTGTGTGCACATACGCACAAGTCTAATTTCCTCTGTGGCAGTTAAGCAAAAATTAATGTAGACATGCCCTGGCATTATTTGATGTTTTTCACTGTATGATAGCACTAGAAAACCATGGATATAGTGGTCTGACGTGCACACATTTCCACTGAATGTTCTGTTTTTATAAATATCAATATATCTATCATATCAGATATAAGTAAAGAGAAGCCAGATAATAACCTAAGCTGAAACCAGGTCAGTACAGGACATTATAGATATGTACATTTCTGTGCAGCATTAAATCTGATCTACATGCTCTCCTTGCAGGAAGTATAATCAAAACTTCTCTTGAAGTTAAATAAATATAATTAGGCCTAATTATTACATTTACATTGATGTGGACATGTATGGCCCAAATATATCAATAGCCTACTTATATTATTCTACGTAGCCTGTCCATTCATTAAATCGAGCAAGTAAGCATAATTCTTTTGATGTTAGTTTTCTTTTTCAATTTAATTAAGTTTTGATGGCTGCAAGAAGGGGGATAGGTGCTCACAGAAGGAAGTATAATCAAAAGGGACCGAGGCACTTGAGTGTGCATGTGGCAGTAGAATAATCACCCATCATGCACAGACAGTGTACACATCATGCACAGACAGTGTACACACGAGATAGAGCTAACAGTGAAGCTTTTCATATTTCGACCTTCAGCTCCCTGTGGCTGGGAGCTGCCCATTATGATCATATCTCATGTTTGATTACTCTGAGGCCCAGACCGACCTGAACCAGGGTTTTTGCCAATGCCGTCTCCGTGGTGTTTCTGTAGTGAATGATGAGGAGGCAGAAGGCAGACAAATAACCCATCTCTCTGTTTTGGAAAGTTACAAACCTTTTTGGCTTGAACAGTTAACAAGTTTGTTGCCTCCCAACCCATCTCCAACAACTCTGTGTTTTTGTATACGTGATGGTGGACTGGTTATCATGAGTACCGTGAGTTTTCCTGGTAGGCTGCTGGACAACTGGGCCAGAAAACCACATAGTATTAAAATAGAGACAAAAAACTGCAGTTGAAAGTCGACTTGTATGTGCTTGATTGACTGGTCAAATCATCGAGTGTGTGATTACTGGTACAGATGGGTGGGGTGGGCCATTTTAATCTGCTTGGCCCTTTCAGTCAATCACACACTCCACATCAGAACATAATAAAATGGTTAAAACATGGAACGAAATGCAAAAGTGGTGCTAAAAAGCTGAGGGAGAAAAAATTGACTTCACATGGGTCTTGGTGAACAATTTACAAATATATATCGATCTATGCAGATGATGTGCTTCTCTTTATTAGTAAACTCTTGCAGTCGTTTCCTTATATTCTGAATTTTTTTTCAGACTTCAGTAGTATCTCAGGATACAAAATAAATTGGCAAAATCTGCTCTCCTTCCCCTAAGTAGCTCGGGTGATGATTTTAAATCAAATTAATATCAACAACAATACAATATAATTGTAAACCAATTTAAATATTTAGGAAATGACATTTTTCCAACTTTAGAATCTACAGTCAATAAAAATTACATAAAAGTCCTAGAAAAAATCCAAAAAGATTTGAGGAAGTGGACAGGACAGGGTCTTTTGACCCTAGGATCACTGTTATAAAAAAGTAAGTAAATTTTCTTAGCTCTTATGTTGCCTTTGTTTACATAGTTTAATCACTGGTTTAATCACTGGTTTTATTTGGAATAACAAAAGACCAAAGTTTAAACTCACAACTCTTCAGAGAGAGAAATCAGCCAGAGGCTGGGGAGTATATCATTGGTGTTTTGTATTGCTTACTATAAAATCTTGGTTAGACACCACAAAATCTGCTTATTGGCGCTCTCTGGAAAAAAAATTTGTTTATCCACATAGATTACAAGATCTAATTTATGCAGAAGTTCCATTAAAACAAGGACAACTAATTTGGAAACTTGCAACCAACAATACTTACTTTAAAAAAAAAAGTGGCATTACCAAATCCAATATTTCATAACTATAATTTGTTGCTAGGTGGTCGGACAGTGGCTTACCTGATGTGGTCGAACAACGGAATTTATTTACTTGGACAGTTATTCAACACTGACAACTGACAACATCAACTGTGTAACGCTAATACCAAAGGAACTGTATCAACAATGTATTCTCAAATAATGCTCCTATAAAAGTTCCTATAAAACAATTGCAATTCTAACAACTTGGCAAAAACATAGCTTCATTTCCCTTAAAATACCTTGCTTGGGAAACTATTTGGAATAATATTTACCAAGCTTCAAAAAATCCTAGTCACCAATCCATTCACTTAAGATTTGTATATAGAACTTATTTAATGCCCAGAATCAGACACTTGATTAAGTTAGAGTCATCTCCGCTCTGTCAACTGTGTTCACAGTATAGGTACTTTTCTTCATATGTTTTGGGAATGCTCTCAAGTACAGTCCTTCTGGTCAAACTAAATCTTTATCTGAAATTCTCAGTAAAGAGATTCCTTGCTGTCCCGCATTATGCTTGTTAAATGATAAATCTCGGGTTCCGATGTTTGTGCACTCAGTAGTGAGGGTATGGGGGGATTAGAGATTGTTAAAATATGTTAGTTTTGTTTTGCTTGTACTGTGTGTGGGGGTGTGTGTGTGAGTGTGGGTGTGCATAGGTTGAGGTGAGTGAATGAGGGAACGAAGGTGTGTATATTGTATTTCTGTACATGTATATGCCTTTTTTTCCTTTTCTCTGCCTGTCAACATGAAATCAAATTAAAAATTGTCTACAAAAAAAAAAAAGAAGAAAAAGAAAAAGTGCAAATTGGTGGCCATGATTGTGTGTTTTTGATTCCATCATTGGTAAGGAGGTTTCAGGCACTGTTCGGATGATCTCAAGTCAGAGGATACAACATCTGCATTAGTGTCTGTAGGCAGAGATTCAGTAAAGCCTACAATCCACTGACTCCGGCTACAACGCAATAAGGCTGCACAGGGTTGCCGGAGCTAATCACGGCAATTCTAATCATATAGTCAATGTAGTCAATGCTTGTGAGTCCACCAGAAGCGTCTGCAGTATAGGTAGCAGGTCTATTTTTGCCGGAAGCCGCGTCAAGCAACACAGAGCAGATTGAACCAGGCAGGAAGTCAGACACAGAACAGCGTAGAGAATCCGGTCAATTTTCAAAATAAAACATCCTTTGGAGACTCCCGATTGTAAAATAGCAATAAACACGGTTAAAATGGACACAAAAAGAAACCATTTAACTACATAAATACATTAATCATAGTAGAAGTACACAATGCAAACACTGGTTACCAAATCAGCAAAATCTAAACATGTCAGATGCTCTGATTCTGAAATGCTTCTTGTGGGATATGCAGCCTGAAGTTAACGGAACAAAACGGGGTCACAGAGAGCTGTGAAGAAGGTAGTAGAAGCACAAAAATGACAAATTAATAACAAGTCAATAACCTGGGGCAGGCTGCACACTCCACTGCTGAAACGCATGCTTCCAGTTTGACGCTGGACTAAAGACACATCAAAACCGCAGAGCAGCCGTAACGTGCCGTTGCTGGGGGTTTACCTTCAATTCTTAAAAGTTCCATTAAACACTGCAAAGGTTTCTTCCACCGCCACCACCACCCCCACCCGTGGGTGCACTTCAGAAGGCCAGGTTCCCTCTTTGTATTAGCTCTGCTCTGGCCTTTTCACAAGGCAACTCCTATTGTGAAGTTACTTAGACATTCTGGATACATCCTTCAAACCACACAACCTCTCGCACATACACACACTCTCTCTCTCCCTCTCTCTCTCTCTCTCTAACCCCAGGGGACAGTACCTTTTGTCAGTTAATCACTGGATTTCATTGCGGTGGACTTTTACAGCCAGGCTAACACAGCTAAAGCATGATGGAATAGTGGAAGCTGTTGCAGAGCCTCAGATCAAGAAGAATTCAACAATGGACTCTTCTCCTATGGCCCTGTGAAAGGCCTCTTCAGCAGAAATGTGACTCTAATGAAGCAGATTGAATTATTGATGCTATAAATACTCAGATTGCCTCTGGACTAACATTTGTTGAGTTGTTTGTCGACCCAAGGGAGGGTCTGTTCACTGCTGTGTGTGTGTGTATGGGAGGGGGAGCAGGTTGCTATCTGCTTCAGTTGGTACTTTGTTAACATGCACAGAGGACTGTGAGAAAATAGAGAGATAACCAAGGTTTTTGTGCATTACTCAAGTGGTAATCTACGGGAGCGGTGTTGAGCCTACAGTATACTTAGCATTCACTGCTGTCCATGTTCCTTATGACATTGTCTCCAACCCTTGTCTCTGTTCAGAGATGGTCTCTGGTGTTGGCAGTGAATGATCTTTCTCAGGTCATCCACTGATTCCTGGTCGATGGCCGTTGACCTCTTCCCACTGGATGCTGTGATCCTCTTGTCCAGGGTCCTGATGTAGTGTTTGCACAGCATGTGATGTCATGGTGATGTCATACAGTACAAGAAGTTTTTGAATCTGTGCAGTCAATTACTTCAGAAGGCAGCCGTGAACCGGCTGCAGTAGTTGCAGCATATTGTTACGGGGCAATTGACGGCTCAGACTGTTAAACCAGGTGTCTGACAAGATCACTCTTTGTTTTTAACAGTAAACTGAAGTTTCGCACAAGGATAGTTCTCACTCTGAAATATCGTGGTGGAAATATGAGTTAGAGGTGGAGAAAGGAGTTTGTTGTGTTGGAGTAACATTAGGAAATACAGTCTTGCTAGCAGTTCCTCTATGTACACACACACACACACGCACACACAGGCGAGCTTGCTAGCCAATCAAGCACAGTAATCCCATGGTCACTGAACCAGGTTTAGGTACTTTTGGCAGTGTGGGCAGGTGCCAAGTCCTGCTGGATAATGAAGTCAGCATCTCCATAAAGCTCGTCTGCTGAAGGAAGCATAAAGTGCTCTAAAATGTCCTGGTAGACGGCTGCGCTGACTCTGGACTTAATAAAGCACAGTGGACCAACACCAGCAGATGACATGGCTCCCCAAACCAACACTGACTGTGGAAACTTCACACTGGACTTCAAGCATCTTGGATTGTGTGCCTCTCCATTCTTCCTCCAGACTCTAGGACCTTGGTTTCCAAATGAGATGCAAAATCTGCTCTCATCAGAAAAGAGGACTTTGGACCACTGAGAAACAGACCAGTTCTTTTTTTCCTTTAGCCCGGGTAAGACGCTTCTGACGTTGTTTGTTGTTCAGGAGCGGCTTGATTTGAAGTGCATTTCCAGGACAGTCTGTGTGTGGTGGCTCTTGATGCAGTAACTCCAGCCTCAGTCCACTCCTTGTTAAGCTCCCCCACACATTTGAATGGCCTTTTCCTGACAATCCTCTCCAGGCTACGGTCATCCCTGCTGCTTGTGCACCTTTTTCTTCCACACTTTTCCCTTCCGCTTAACTTTCTATTAATGTGCCTTGATACAGCACTTTGAGAACATCCAACTTCTTTTGCAATTACCTTTTGAGGCTTTCCCTCCTTGTGGAGGGTGTCAATGATGGTTTTGGATTAATTAGCTGATTAGAGTGTGACACTTTGAGCCTACAATACTGAACCTTTTCACAATATTCAAATATTCTGAGATTTTGAATTTGGGGTTTTCATAAGCTGTACGCAATAATCATCGAAATTATATCAAATAAAGGCTTGAAATATCTCACTTTGCATGTAATGAGTCTACATAATATATTAGTTTCACCTTTTAAGTTGAATTACTGAAATAAATGAACTTTTGCACGATATGCTCATATTTTGAGTTTCACCTGTAACTGAGGTCCAACACTTTTATGGCTTTGCTCCATTGACTCATATGCAAAAGGCATCGTTTTCTAGTTTTTTTTTGTTGTGTCCAGTATGTGGTCAAACGGTGTTCCTGGGACACTTGTATTAGATACAGTTGCTACCCAGAGAGGTTGAAAGGAGAAGTACAATTTATCACTTTCCAAAACCCAAAACAAATCCAGAAAAATGTAGGCTGTGGATTGTTCCTAATGTTAGCTAATGTAATGTTACTTAGCTAACGTGGTGGTTCACTTTCACTCTGTGATCGGTAGGCTTTAGCTTCTGTCTTTATTTTTTTCACATCAGTTTGACAGCCTGAATACAACCTTCAAATCCACAATGTAACTGCAAAACTGTCTGCTTCTTTCTGAGATCGCTTTTTCCAAAAATTTGACATTTCTCCAGGGAGTGAAGTAATAGACAGTGGCAGTGTCGTGATAGCGACAGTAACCAATGGAGGAGAGGTGCTATACAAATAAAGAACATTTACATTATGAATGTACTTCTTCCGTTTTTCCAAACAAACTAGAAACTTAATTTCCTGAGTCCCACAGAGTTTCTCAGAAAAGATCTTTTGGTCACTAGGTTTTTAGACCAGCTAGAGCAATAGCTTGCAGATACTGGAATGAATCATAATTACATAATAACAATCAGTGATAAGTAAAGTAACATTTATTAGTGTGTAAACTGTGAGGTAACACATCTCAGTACAGCATTCAATTTATTTTTGTTGCACAAATGTTCCATTCTCTGCAGTGATGATTAGAAGGCTGAGGCAAATAAATTGGTATTTACAGGTTTGGCAGTAACATCCCAAACTCGCAATACACGTGTAATGTGGCTAAATCTGCATCAATAAATGAAGCAAGAACTTCATGGAGACTAGTTAAAGGAATCATGGTTTTGTTTCACACCATTAATGTTTCTATTTTTAAGTGAATTGAAGTAATTGCCCCCAATTTAGCTCCCTTTTAATTGGCAGCATATGTGTTGAGGTGTTAAGCCAATTAGAGCAGCAAATACAACTGAGTCACATTGGGATAAGGGATTTTATCTCATTTGGCAAGTTGATTTCAGGTGTGTGTCAATAATCTCATGTTAGCCTCTCTGCTTCTTCTCTTCTTGTTAGTACTGAGCTAACAGGATTGTTAAAACTGAAGCAGAGATGTAGCAGGGAGCTACAATTGCTAAATCACAATATCCTCATCAATGGAAACCTATTAAATATATGTAATAGTTAATGTAGTGTTACTGATCTGACTTAGTTTGGTGGAGTTTTGCGATACATGCTTTGTCTGTCTTGTCTTTCTCTGTAGATGAAATCGGGTTTGGTTTGATGTGCATTTGTGATAATCACTGTTTTGCTTATAATTTATTTTTTAGTGGGAGATTTTCTTCTCTCCAAATTTGTTTATTTAATTCTGAATAAAATGTTAAATGGACCTATTATGCTCATTTCCAGCTCTATATTTTTATTCTGGAAGATTTGCATGATTCACAGTTTAAAAAAAAATCTTTATGCTCTATATGCAGTTCCTCAGGTCATCCTGTCTGAAACAGGCTGTTTTACAGGCCGAAATCTTCTGTTTTGTCCGGTTTCTGTATAAAAATGTAGTATCACAGACCCGTCAGCAGGCGGCAGCTCTGTCCCTCCGCTCTGACGACTATCCCCCACACACTCTCTAAAAAGCCATGATTCAAGAGGATTTTTCACTCAAATAATATTTTCTATATTTTACTACCATCTCACAAAACGCTGGCATTGCAGACATTACAAGTGGCTGTTGGACTGTTTTGTTTCCAATTTAAAATATTTCCACACTGCAGACATTTTAGCTGTGTTCTGCCACAAACTGCTCTCCCTTTACGACACTTGTGTGATAGCTAAAGCAAAATAAAGGCTCAGGCTTAGGTTTGTGCTGGGTAAAGCCAACACCAATCAGTAAAAAAATGCCTTGATCTCATTTCAGCGATCGGCCAGATCCCCGAGGTTTTTGTATTCAGTGTCAAACCATTTGTTATCGTTCATTTGTTGAGGTTTTGGTTTGGAGGCTTTCAAATTAAACAATAAAGCCAAATGATGAAATATTGAATTGATTTTGTCCACAGCGGAATTTACACCAGAATTATTCTGGTGAAATGTTTCAGTTAGAAATAAATTAGTTAAATCATGTATGTTTTGATTTTCCAGTGCCTTTTGGTACGCCCAGGCACTATGGGCCCCAGACTTAGACTGAGCCCTTTTCAGATAGATAGTGATTTTGCTGTGGTCTGAGAGGGGGGTGAGGGGGCTGAATGTGAAAGCTCTGAGAGACATTGAATCTAGATCTGTAATGAAATAATCTACCATACTACTGCCAGGAGCTGAGCTGTAAGTGTAGCGACCCAGAGAGTACCCTCATAGCCTGCTGTTGACTATGTACAGACCCAGCATACGGCAGAGCTGTAAAAGCTGCATACCGCTTGTATTAGTAAGCTTGTCAAAGCTCTTTCTCGCAGGACATTCAGGGAGGGGGAAGTAGGTGCTTCAAGGTAAGTGTTTGTCTCCCTGGTTGTTCATAGTGTCAGCTCTTTCCCCTGTTCGAGCGTTCAAGTCCCCACAGAGTAATATATTTCCCATGGTTTTATAATGGTTAACTTCCTCCTCAAGAATAGAGAAAATATCTGGGTTGTGGTAGGGGGATTCTGATGGAGGAATATAGATGGCACACATTTAGACATGTTGCTCAAAACAAATCATCTGTTTGTTCATTTTCAACCATATATAAGAGTCTTCTTTTTTAATAACTGTGATGGTCTGGCTCAGTTCTGATTTACACCATATAATCATGCCTCCTGAATCTCTGCCTCCGGTTATTGTGGGATTTTTTTGTTGATGGTATGATAATCTCAGTGTAGCCGTGAGGACGACCAGTGGAAACATCTTCTCTGCACCATGTCTCCTGTAAAACTGTGATGTCAGAGTCTTTTAACTCTCTATTAAAATCTGAGTTTTTCCTCTTGAAAAAGCTTATGATCTCAGACCTTGAATATTCCAACATGTTATTGTAAATTATTTCATCTCCAAGTGTCCAATCAAGAGTCCAATCTGTTCAAAAATTAGACAAACACCTTAAAAAAACAAATAATAATAATAATAATAATAATAATAATATACATATTAAATAATACTAGTAACAAACGAAAAGAAAAAAAGTGTAAAAAGAGGAAAATAGTGTTTTAGGTAAATGAATAGAATATTAAACTTTGGGTGACATTTTAGAGTGTATCATGAGTGAGATACTGTTAAGAATTGTCCTTATATTACTATTCGTTTAAAATGATATACAACATGCTAAACTATGAATTCTTATGATGTCTTTAAGAGGTCTCTTCTCTTCCACCATATGAAGTGAGAGCAGAGCAGGTTTAGCATGTGTAATATGTCTTTGAGTTCACCAGAGGTGGGCGGGCTGTGGCTCTTCTCACCACTGCAGCATAGTTCAGTCCAATAGGCTGCTGCTCCTGCAGTCTTGGTTCTGCCGTTGGGATGGGGGGGGGTATAGGACCTCCAGGCTGGGGGCTCTCTGGCTGGGTATCAGAGGCCAGTGTTGTGTTGTCTGTGAAGTGGGCTGTGGGTTGTGATGTTGGTGACGAGGTGGATTTAGTGACCTGGCCGTCCTCTCTGACAGCCGGGGGTGGATGCATGGTGGAGGTCTGCATGGGGTCTGCGTTGTGTGGTTACCCCTTGGAGTCATAGAGGATCCTCGAGGAAAGAGCTGTGTTGTGGGAGTTTGGCTGGATGTGGTCTGGATCTGAGAGGAGGGCACAGGGGGTTGTGTGGAGTTCAGTCTGGCTTGGAGACTGAGCCTGCCCCTGTCCTGTAGCTCTTCTCTCAGTGTAGCCAACTCAGTTCTGCAGTTGTCTCTGTCCTTCCTAAGTTCCTTCACATCCTCACTGAGATGATCCAACTGTCTTCTCTGACGAGCTAGTTCTTGTTGAAACTCTCTCAACTGTGAGTTGACACTGTCCTGTTCTTTCTTGGCCTGGAAGTCACTGACAGTAGGAGTAGTAGGCTGCTGCAGTTGGTCCAGCTGCTCTCTGATCTGTACCAGTTCTATTTCCATCTGGGAGAAGTGTTCTCTCATGATGTCCAGGGCCTCAAGCTGATGATACACGGGGCAACATTTTGAGCAATGTTGATGGGCAGTCTTGCTAGTGGCAAGTCCGACGATGTTTTGAACGGATAGCGGCAGGGCAGGGCGGGTGGCAGAGTGGTAGAGAAAGGAGATTACGGTAGTAATCTTTACTCATTACCACTGACGACAATGTTGCCCTGCACGATTGCTCAAAAAGTTGCTTCGTGTATCATCAGCTTCAGAGTGCTGTAGCTTCTGTATTCTCTGTTTAAAACAGCACTACTGCTGTTATTGATGCCGTTGCTAGGTAACCACAGTCCAGTGTTAGCTTGTTAGCTATTAGCTTGTGTGTTTCAGTTGGAATTGTTTTATAGTAATTGTAAAAGCTGTTACTTGCTTGAATCCCTTTATCCTCTTCGGTGTTTGTTTTTGTTCTCTCCTTATGTTTCTCTTCAGTATGATGCTCCTTCTTCAAATTGTATCTCTTTTCTACGTTCGTGATAAAGGTGTTGACAGCCCCCCAAAGCCCCTACCCTGACCACAACCATCAGAAATCTTAGTACCTAAACCTAAGTCACTGAATTTATGCATGTCAACCGGCTAACCCTACCTGTTAGCACATCGGCCGTGAGGGTTAGGGTTAGCCTCCCGTGTGTTGCTGCAACGTAGGAAACGGGGGCCTTTCATACGGATGCAGAAGGGTACCTTTAGCGTAAAATCCTTACGCTTTGTCACGCTGTCTGAAAGCGTCAGTTATGACGTATTGAGATGAGAATGTGTTGAAAAAAAGTGGAAAAAGAAGATGTAGTCACTTCTTTTGCATTTTCCTCAATTTTTGGACCGAAAACGCGTTTTGTTTAGCAGAAAGCCTTAAATGTGACTTCTCACCAACAACGGAAATTCTCTCTCACCATCTAGATGTGTTAAACAACTCAGGACATATCACCCTTTGTTTGAATCCACACATTTTTCAAGTGAGCAAAAGTATTGGAATGTGTGACTGACAGATGTTTCTTTTTGCCTTTTAGGTTGATTGTCCAAACATTAAATAGCTCTGCATGACTAGTCTAAGTTTTCATCCTTGGTTCAATCCTATAAAGACTGCATTTCCTGTTAAAGAGGATAAATCAACATGAAGACATGAAGAGAGCTGTCTATGGGAGAAAAGCAAGCCATTGGCTGAGAAAAGAAGAAAAATCGACCAGAGCCATTGGACAAACATTGTGCATAGCAAGCACAACAATTTAGAATGTCCTGAAAAAGAAAGAAACTACTGGTGTACTGAGCAACAGACGTCCAACAGGTCGGCCAAGGAAAACAACAGTAGTTGATGACAGAAATATCGTGAGAGCTGTGAAGAAAACCCCCAAAACATCAGTAAGTGACATCACCAACGACCTCCACAGTGCAGGGTGAAGGTATCACAATCCACTGTTGGAAGAAGACTCAGAGAGCAGAAATATAGAGGCCGCAACACAAGATGCAAACCACTCATCAGCAGGAAGAATCGCAAGGCCAGATTGAAATTTGCAAAGAAGTACAGAGATGAGCCGCAAAAGTTCTGGAACACAATCCTATGGACTGATGAGCCCAAGATTAATCTCTAGCAAAGTGATGGAAAGGCCAAAGTGTGGAGAAAGAAAGGAACTGCTTATGATCCGAAGCATCCAAGCTCATCTGTGAAGCATGGTGGAGGTAATGTCATGGCTTGGGAGTACATGGCTGCTTATGGAACAGGCTCATTAATATTTATTGATGATGGGACTGATGATGGTAGCAGCAGAATGAATTCAGAAGTGTACAGAAACATTTTGTCTGCCAATGCATTGAAACTAATCGGGAGGAAGTTTATCATGCAGCAGGACAATGAGCCAAAGCACACTGCCAACAAAACAAAGGACAGTCAATCACTGTAAAACTGTAAAAGCCTGGACATTTATCAGATGTAAAAAATATAGCCTTAGTAAGAAAATTTCTCTGTGTTATTATAACATAAATAAATGAATTTATCAGATTTAAAAACCCTCATTACTCCATCAATCAAAGATCAAACATTTCAAGTAAATAACAACGATAAATATCATCAAATATAAGCTTTTACAGTAACTTTTCAGCTCGACGAGCATCAGGCTGTGATCGGGAGTAAATCAGCAAAAAAATGCCTCCTCAACACATTTCTGCCACATCGCCGACGTCTGCCAGATATCTAGCATGCCAAATATCTGGAGGAGTCGACCAACTCGACATCCACATCCAGCCAATGAGAGCAGGCAGCTACTTTTCACCGCAAAACACATTTTACTCCCCTCCAGCTCTGTAGCTCAGACAATCCCTGCTACCTGCGTGTCCTAATGCATTCTTTCACCCAGATTCTTTGTCTTTCTTTGTAATTGCTGTCTAACAAACAACAGCTGTTTTGTCTGTAGGTTCGCGTCATTTCCCGTTTCAATTTTTCTGGTCTTGTACATTTAGGGATTGTTTGTATACATTTCTCATCTCTACTTATGGAAACTACCATAGTGGGTGTGGAAACATCTAGTGTTGGGATGCCGTCACTTCTCAGGTCACAAAATCGACATGCATTGTGGGAGATGTAGTTTATGGCAGCATAGACTTTTATTTTAGGACAATCATAAATCTTTAAAGCTTTCAGAGCATTCAATTTTCACCCAAGTCTCAGACTTCCTCTCTCAAAGTAATCTATTTGATCCAACCCATTCTTGTCACTCCACTGAAACTGCACTCCTTTTCAGTGATATCAATTCTCATCTTGCTGGACCTGTTGGTAGCTTTTGTCTAAACTGTCTTTGGTATTGTGTTTTCTCTAGTTTGAGTCCTACCTCACAGAGTGATCATTTAAAGTGATGCCACTTTGGGAGAAGAGACAGAGCGTTACTTTCTTTCTACTGGGGTATTGCAAGGATCTGTTCTTTATCCTCTCCTCTTCTCAGTATACACCACCTTCCTTGGTCCAATTATCCACTTGTGTTTTTTCTTACCACAGCTATGCTGATGACACCCACTCACTCTGTCCTTCCCACCGACAACTCGACTATTATCTCAAAATAGGTGGTAAAATTCCACCTTCAACTCTGTAAAACTGAACTGGTGGACATCTCTGACCAATTCACTTTAACTAAACATGTTGCATCTTTCACTCGTCGCTTTGGACTACATTACTATAGAAAGAAAGATCAAGTGATTATCTCACTCAGCTATGCAGACACTGATCGTCTCTCTGACACACCCTTCCTGCAGGGCTGACAGCATGAATAGTAAAACTACAAACAGTCCAAAATGCAGCAGCACACAAACCTCTTCCCCAGGGAGAGCGTTTCAGAGGTTAGGGCCAGCCACACTGAAGGCCCTGTCAACCATAGTGTAGAGCCTGGAGGAGTTCATGGCATGCTCTCGTTGGCACATTAACATGAAGGTTGAATGGGTGAATAGATTCTGGAGGCTTATTGATTTATATTAGAACAGTGAATTACATTTTCAGGAGGTTATCTCCCCACTGCACCAGGTTGAACTAAATAATGTATTAAAACAGACTGACTTCAACTGGTTACAAAAATTCTAAGCTGCTGTGCACCATAACTGATATTCTGAAAATAGAATGATTTTTAGAATTCTAATTATAATTTACTTCATGCATCTACAAGCCTTGTGACCCTTGGCTCAGGCAGAATGTGGAACTGAGTGTTGACCTTCTCCTTGACCTACCGTGAATTGTACCTCATGTGTACATGGTTTGGAAAAAAGCACTTAAATGATTCAGTGTAAATGTCTTTTTTTCATTTTCTCGTGAAACTACAGCAAATTTTTATTGGGCTCTGAGTGCAAACACTGATACTGTGCCTGTACACAAGGATACTGTGTACTAGCTACACTAGCTGCTACTACTGATTTCACTACACAGCCTGTGTAGACATAGTGTAAGAGTGGATATAATCCTGGATATGCCTTCAATATATTGTATTGTTCCTGTGAGTTCTTCACTTGTTGTGAGAGCCTTTCTCTGCTTGTTACTCTTCACCCCAGACCTTAACTAAGTTGTAAGCAGCTCCTTCACAGTAACCAGAGCAAACCGTAAGGAATGTTAATGTTCCCATGTATATCCTCCCTCATGGCGTCTCCTCAGCCACACGTGACACAACCTGCGGTCAAACAGAAGACCCGACAGGAAGAGAAAAAAAGAGAGAATGTGTAAAAAAAGGAAGTAGGAGCATCTGAGAAGGTGTAATTGCATGTTTGCTTGGCAGTGGCAGAGCTACATGCTTGTTTAGTGGTGGAAGGGTTTGAATATTTGTGCTGTATCTCTGTGTCTATAGCGTTATGTGCCCTGTGAGTGTCTGTATGCTGAGTATGCATGTGTGTGGTCAGAGAAGCATATGGTTCATTTTATATCAAACCAGCGGATAAACACAATAACCCAGTAAGATGCATGCGCTTATCAAAATGTGAAACTAGGCAAGGGACGGTTGTATATCCTCAGCAGTGTGAGAAACTGCAGTTCAGAGTGCTTGAATGTTTTATGTATATTTACTTGGGCATTACATGCTAAACAGCCCAACACTCCGTTTTGCAGCTCACAGCTTGGCTGCGCACATTGTCACCAGCTGCGATGCACTGAACCACGACACTAAACAGGGTCATTCACTCTTTCTGATTTTGCTCAGATGATTTTTCAGGATTAGTGGATATCATGCAGAAGAGTACTTAACTTACAGACTTTTAAAATAACTTTCCATTTTGACCAAAGATCCTTTCCCTGTGGATTCCTTTCCCTTAAAGACAGGATTTGTTTCCTTTGTGACAGCGTTAGAGTAATGAATAGCTCCCACAGAATGCCACTGTGTTGAATAATTGACTGCAAACACTCAGGGAATGTTAATTAAGCCTCTCACACAACTAAACAGATTCAGTGGGTAATTTTGTGCTCTGGGGAGCTGAGAATAAAGGAATGACAGCAGCCAGATCAATGTTAGTAAGAAATAAATTGCATTTACTGCTCCCTATTGGTATTCTGAATACCTGAAGTAAAATAAGTATAAAACCATTGTGGCCCTTAAGATGCAGCGTTCATTACACCCAACAATACTTTAACATGGAAATGAATAAACAAAATACTGACATTTATGCTTTTCGTAAGGTGTTTTCAAACCTGACATGAAGTGAAGTCTGATGGGGCAACAAACACAAGCAGTCAGAAGATTGGAAACAGACAAGATGGAAACAAGGTTTATCCAGATTATCTAACCACTTTATTTGCAGGTAAAACCTACAGTACATATGGTGGGCCAGAGTTGAAGCAGGAAGTCATACTGTAAACTGCATGGATGTATCATGTATGTAGTACTGGATCAAGCGAGTAGCAACCCTGGGTTGTAAAATAGTGAATATATTTCTGTGAGTGCCCCAACCCCCTCCAATTTGTTAGATCCAGAAGTCCAGAGCCGTATCATTAAATAATTTTATCTCTATGTTTTATCTATGTTGTTTTTTGAAAATGAAACCATGTAAACCTATACTGGTACAACCCCTAAATAAAATTATGAACCTGAAAATGAGCATAATATGACCACTTTAATCATGTCCCTGACAAAACAGTGTCCAAAAAGTTATTCTGTACACACCACACACATGAAATTTAAAGGCTGGTAACAAATCTCAAGATTACCATTATTTGCTCAATAGATGTGTAGAACAGCTACGGTGGCTGACACAGCACAAAAAGTGTCTCTTCTGAGATAGCAGAGACTAGCCAATCAAGAAATTAGGTTTCTTTAGGTATATTTATTAAGAAATTATATTTACTTAATTATTCAGTAAAAAAATATGTTATTGTGACTTGGGCACAGATAACATGGAAAATGTAAGCCAAGCCTGTGTAACATTGTCACTGTTTCTGCAACAAAGTGTTATAAACCACATAATAGATGAAGTTTATATATAAACACATTCCTTCTCTCTGTGATTATGTACCCTTGCCAAAACTGCCCACCAACCATAATTTCTGGCCCGCGGTCAGATTATGGTGCTTTGATAGCGGCAAAAACTAAAACTAAATAAATACTTTGATAGTGGTGCTGAAATAGATCTCAGTCATGACGGCAACAGTTACTCACATAATCACTTCCTCTTTAGTGGTTTTGTCAACAAAATAAAAGCGCGAGAAGCTTGTTATTATATTATTTTGAGATGAACTGAGCTTTCACTTCTGAACGACATCAATAGAGTCTGTAGCCTGCTTGACACACTTCAGAGAGAGCCTTCAGAAAACGTGATTTCCGTAAATGTCCTCTGCCTGGAGATTCCGGGGAAATACAAAAGCATCCGTAGTTTGTGGATCAAACACCGAAACAGAAACAGTGCAGCACATGCCATGATCTAAAAAAACATGCTAAAGAATCCATTTGTTGAAGAGAGAAAAAAAACTGTTGATCTGAAGTGGAATCACACACACAACCCTTGGGTTACAAGACAACATATAGGTCATTATTATGTCTGAAATGTTGAAAATATTGCTCGGATGCTAAACTAATTTGCCGGATATTATTACTACTTCATATTATTCTAATGTACGGGTTCAACATAGTGATGAGTGTCTACACTGCCTGAATTCTACCAGAAGAAGAACAAAAAGAACATAGTGTTTGTCCGATTTCAGCTACAGTATAAACATGACGATGCAACATGGTGACGTCCATGGAAGGTAGGTAGGTAGGTTTATTGTCACAATATAACAAATTATACAGTGATATTGTGTTTTGTAAATCCCTTCTGCTACATAGCAGACAATATACATTAATGCAGAATCAATTATAAAAAATGGTAAGCAGAAATGATGGGGGACCTGTGGTTACGTAGATATAAATGATTCATTGTAAGGTAATAAAAACATAATGGTTTATTATGTAAGGTCTTTACACACCACTGAAAACATAGTTATGGATCTTAAATAGCATTTCTGTCAATAGATCCTCAGAAGCATTACACACTGAACCTTTAAAAATTTGGGATTTCCACAAGGCCAAGTAAGCCAGGTGAACAGAGGAGTGCTGTTGCCTTCTCTTGCTGTAATTTTGATTCGTGGATTGTTGCCTTGGACACTATTTGTCCGTAAGTATTATTACCGTTTTTGCCTTTACTACAATAAATACAGTGACTATGCTTTGTTTTGTGAAAAACTAAACATTAGGTAATAGAACATTGATAGCTAGCATAGCTGGGAGTGGTTAGCACAATGACTGTGCATTTTTTGTTTCTTCCAGTTGTGTCTTACTTGTTTATCGGTTATATTCTAATTTCTGTGTACCATTTACGCTTTTGTTACAGTTTTACAGTATGTGATACTTCATTAAATTATCAAGAAAAGTTACGCCTTGACTTTATTGGAGGACTTCACACTGTTAGCTAACTGTCTAGCATTGAAAACATGCAACTCATTGTGAGGACAGTAAACCGACACTTCCCAGAGACTAACTTCATCTGGTAAATAAAGGTCAAGAGAAGCTAAACTTCCCCCACACAGGGTAGCCATGGCAACCGTGCCCCCCTTTCTAATTGCTCCAAACTTTGAAGAACCACTTTCTTTCAGTCCTGGTTCTATACCCCACCAAAGTGCCATTAACATGGACTCTTAACCTGCCCCCTCCTTCTCACGCAGATATGCAAAGACAGACACCAGAGGAGGACGCTGCCCCGAATTCCTTTGTGTGGACAAATTAATATTGTCTCCTTATAAACTTGCCTATTATCTTGTTTTTATTAAATTAATCTTTAAGTTACTTAGCAGGTCTATCCACTTCCATTTGAGTAGTTATATTACCATGTTGTTGTTGTTGTTGAAAAGAAGAATCCATAAATAAGTTAACTGCTCTTTAATTTACAGCAATGATCACTGGCATTCCTTTAAGTTGTGTTTTAACTAATGCTTTGTTCCAGCACCTTGATATACTCTCTTAGAAATGTTATGATACAGAAATATTATCATGTGTTAAATAATTAATTTCCCCAGCTCCTGAGCAAATGATTGTTTTAAAGAAATAATCAAAGTTATCTCAGTCTCCTCTCATGGAACCAGAGCCTCCCCCAAGAGGACAAAATAAGTGTTACATGTAATGCGTCTCCCATGGTTTAATGTATCACTCTGTATTTTATTGTGTATAATCTGATGCCATGTTCGTGTAACTTGCTTATTCTCTAAGTAAGAATGTTTAACAGCCAATATTATCCAGAAAAATGTTGAGTTAAGTTTCTTTCATCCTGAAAATGTGTTTGACTGGTAACCATTCTAATTGTTACAGTGATTACTTAATAGCTTCCCTTCCTTTTATCAAATGCTGAAAACTAAGAACGGTATAACTAGTATTTGATTAAAATACGCGCAAATAAACATATTAGAGTTAAAACAGAGTCTCAGAGGAGACCGGAAGGTCTCCCTCAGGGGAGACAAGGCCTCAGGGGAAACAAAGCCCTACACTGACATGGGCAGAATTTCAGTCTGGATCTCAGTGCTGCATTTGACACGGTCGACCACAACGTATTACTAGACAGACTTGAAAACTGGGTTGGACTTTCTGGCACAGTACTAAACTGGTTTGAATCCTACTTAGGACAGGGACTACTTTGTGTCTATAGGTAATTACACATCTGAGCTGACAAAAATGACATGTGGAGTTCCCCAATGCTTCATTCCGGGACCTCTTTTGTTTAACATGTACATGCTTCCACTGGCTCAGATTATGAAAACAACAAAATATGTTACCATAATTATGCAGATGACACACAGATGTACATAACCATATCACCAGGGGACTATGATCCCATACGGGTGCTGAGTAACTGTATTGAGCAGGTCAACGATTGGATGTGCCAGAATTTTCTTCAAGTAAACAAGGATGAAACTGAAGTTATTGTTTTTGGAGCCAGGGAGGAACAATTGAAAGTCTGTGCTCTACTTCAATCTGTAATGTTAAGAACTATAAATCCAGCCAGAAATCTTGGTGTAGTCATGGACTCAGACCTGAATTTGAGGAGCCACATTAAGACAATTACAAAGTCAGCCTACTATCACCTGAAGAATATATCAAGGATTAAAGGACTCATGTCTCAGCAAGACCTGGAAAAACTTATCCATGCATTCATCTTCAGTCGACTCGACTACTGTAACGGTGTCCTTACAGGGCTCCCTAAGAAATCCATCAGACAGCTGCAGCTGATTCAGAACGCTGCTGCTCGAGTCCTCACTAAGACCAAAAAGGTGGATCACATCACTCCAGTTCTGAGGTCTTTACATTGGCTTCCTGTATGTCAAAGAATTGATTTCAAAATCCTGCTGTTAGTTTATAAAGCACTAAATGGTTTAGGGCCAAAATACATTTCTGATCTTCTGCTTCGTTATGAACCATCCAGACCTCTCAGGTCGTCTGGGGCAGGTTTGCTTTCTGTCCCCGGAGTCAAAACTAAACAAGGAGCAGCGTACAGTTATTATGCTCTGTATATTTGGAACAAACTCCCAGATAACTGCAGGTCTGCTGAAACTCAATTCTTTTAAATTAAGACTGAAGACTTTTCTTTTTACCACTGCTTTTAGTTAAATATTTACACGGTGAGAAATGAGTAGGTAATTGAGTGAAAACATAATGAGAATGAGATTGAACAGAGTGAAGGAAGTGGTCTTAAATCTCGCACCTGTAAACGCGCAGGATCAAAGTGGCCTGTGGACAGACATGTCCTGGTTTCTCTGTAGTGTCCGAGGGTTTTTGGAGTTTCAGTGGACCCAACGATTGCTATGGACTCGAGTACAGACTAGCTAGAGAGAGTAGATTAAGTGTACTTCTCTGTTTATTCTCTTTTCAAAATCAACCCCTCAGCCTGTTTTTATTTTCCATTTAACTCTTTTAACCCTGATTGTACACTGCACTGTAACTTTTATTATATTTTAATGTGTATTTTTTCAATTTCCCTATGTTGCTTTTCAACTTTAAAAAAAATATATTTCCCTGTTGCTTTTATGTTTTATGTAAAGCACTAAGATGCACTAATGGCTAATGGTAGCCACAAAGCTAATGCTCACGGCCATGACATGGAACTCTTTTATCATTGATTGGCCACTTGCCTTGTTAGGACTTTACGCCTGAACTAGTTAAGGTATGCCCAGAGTAATTGTGGTGCAACCAATATTAGTAGCTGATTTAGTTACAAACAAACTTAGTAGTTACTTAACCTCTAGTGTCGACTTCAGGAGAGAACTTACACACAGCTGGGGAAGTGGGAAAATGAATCGTGGGGATTGAAATTGAACTGAGAGAACAGAATTTGAATTGAGCGCACTGAAAGTGAAAGTACTTAAAGAGTTTAATTTTTAATGAGGCTCAAATACAGTTTCACTTGCAATGAACTGAATTCACTTTGATAAAATTACATTCAGTTTCAAGTTTATTGGAATTCAGATTAAACTAATAAATTCAATTTCAAATGATGCTATTCAGATTCAGTTTTTCAATACAGTTATTCAAGTTAAACAATACATGCTAATAAGCTGGAAAAATATATGTTAAATCCAACATCCAAGTAAATCAAAGTGGATCATTATGATCTCTTATGTTGTCAGCAGAATTGAGTTGTCATGGAGTCTAAAGTGTTAAAGAAATGTGATGTATTTTGGACTGGGGTCATAGTAAAACATTTAATTAATTTTGGGGAGTAAAGTTTATTTTTACTGCTGCAATTTTTCCAATTAATGAAATGGGCAAGTTGTTCCAGTGGGTAAGATCTTGCACAATGCTTTTAAGGGTGCGTCACACAAAAGAAATAGCACTGACAGCTTGGTGAAAACATCAAAACCGACGTATTTAATATTACCTGTTCCACCAGCGGCATGTGTAGATATAGCAGCCAATAGCTTCTTCAAACTTCACTAAATTCTTGTTTTAATTTGGATCCTTTTCCTTGCTGCCCTGTGCTCCCACTTGACAGTTTTTGTTAATGTTGTTGTAATTATCTTTTGAATTTGTATAATCGTGAACTGTAGTTTCTGATTAAGTACCCGTATCAATACATTCTACTTTAAAACAAACTTTTCAAAAACACTTGAAATTCTTCTAAAACTTACATCAGTTTGTATGTGTCACTTGGGTGGTTGTTATGCGCTCTGATTCCTGCTCCTCCATAATCTCTCCTGTGTCTGAGTGAAAGAATGTCCTAATTACAGCCATTTTAAAGGAGCTGGTGACGTCTTTTGATGTAATATTACCCTCCAATCCAATTAGCCCAACACTTGTCAACCTCACTCAGCAGTTGTGGCTACTAGCCTGAAAGTTAGACCCAGCCACTTCTCAAATTCACCATATGGCTCTGCTGAGTAATACACCAGTCTCCATCTGCTTAAGTTTTATTGTTTTTATAGGTGTGAATGAGGTTTTCTGAAAAGGCTGGTATCAGTTTTTCTGCCCAGCATTTATAGCAAACTCACCCACAGATAGTGTGACTGATTTTATGCTATGTGATTTATCAGGCACTAGCCTTTACAGGTCACATATGGCAATATTTAAAAAAAGTTTGCCTTTAATGTTGGTTTGTTGCACCTACTACTTTAGTGTGAAACAGAGGAAGTGTTTTTAGTTTAAAGTTTTTATTAACTGCCAACAACATTAACAGAAATAGACCACACAATAGTCAGGATTCTTCCACATGGTCATACTTATTTGTAATTTGGAGGAATTCAAAATTGAAGCCTGTTCTATTAGCCTATCACAAATAAAATACTGATTACTGATTCAGTTGCCAGCAGTCAAATTTTGCAATGAATTAAGGATTCCATCTAGTGGCCAAGTGATGACATATACAGTATTTTGAGAAACACACATACACATATATACCCGCATGTATAAATAGACACATATTCACGCACACAGTACAACAGATTAAATCAAAAACTGATAAACTGTTTAATGCTCAAAATCTGCTGGGGGAGGACCCCCAGAACCCCCTTCATATATTTCCACATTGACTGTGTTTCTTCATGTTTCGTGAGCTAAGTGTATGTCAGAACCCTAATCTGAGTCCCTATGTCCCCGTCAGTTTTCACCACAAAGTTATGCTCTTGCCCCCTACCCTCCATCTTTTGTAAACCCCTGAACACATTTCAGGCACAGAAAAATTTCTTGCTTTAAGCCCTGAGGTTCTGTTCAGTGATTTAATTAAACAAAAGCGAGCACACTGACAAGCAGAGTGGCTGAGTCCAGAAAATCCAAAATAATAAACAATCCAAATGAACGAAGTGATCCAACATGTTATTAAAAGTTGTATGGTGATATTGCGAAAAAAAGGTTGAACCCGCTAATCACCGCTTCCGGCTATATTTATTATTATTATTATTTGTCGTCTGCCTTCAAAAATAATTTCACACATATGGTTCAATATTGTTATGAAACACATTCTGCAAGTAATGATTGGACAAGCATTTTCTGATCGATTTGTTTCATTTGACATCCAGTTATTTATGCATTTATAGCGCCTCCTAGTGGTCAATTTGAATGAGACTCACAGTGTATGTGTGAGGTCCTTATCTAGACATATCCTGGAAGTTTTGTGTTGATTGGACAAACAATTTGTATTTTGTAGCCTAATTTGCGTTTCATCACCTGCAGTTTGTTTGCATTTATAGCGCCCCCTAGTGGCGTATGTACATCAAGCCGGCCAGGTATATCTGGGGAACTCATCTGAACATATCCTGTAAGTTTTGTGATGATTGGCCCTATGATTACTGATATATGTCCAGAGCCACGCCCCTTTTGAAGTTCAGTGGTCAATATCTTGAAAAGTAATTGAGATACTGACATCCTTTATAAAACTTTTAATAGACTTGATCCAATGATGATTGACTGAAAATTTGGTAGCAATTGGAGCTACGGTCTAGGAGGACATTTTCAAAAAATTCTAAATGGTGGAAAATTTTGGCAGAACTTAATTGTTCAATTTCATGGGAATTTGAGCCGGCGTGGCAGAGAACAAATAGCTAGAATGGGCATTCACTAAAGTAAATGAATGTGAGAGCAGTCTACCAATGTAGCAGGCAAACTACTGCTCCATCAGCAATTTTTGAAATTCTGTAGCGCTACCTACAAGTAAAAGAATCACATACTACAGACTAATTCAATTAAATATTAAAGTAGCACTCAGTGTTGGACGGGCCCTTGCAGGTGAAGTGCGTCACAACCACAGCTCTCACAATAATAACTAAAACAGACAAACATAGATGGGTTCTACCGCTTCACGGTTTGAACCCTAGCAGGGCTGAACAGAGAACAGGGCTAGAACGCTGATACAAAACCAAAACTTTAGAATAAAAGCCAAAACCAAGAAACAGAGAGAAACAAGAATCAAAACAATAAAAAAAAAATAATACAAACACAGAACAACTCAGGACAGGATCAGCTTGTCCAAATGTGGTGTGTCTATAATGCACAACACAGTCTCCACTATTAAGGTGGAGACTGTGGTTACAGTTCTCTCTACTGGTTGATTTCAGTTTAATGTATTCACTGAATGGGGAAGGAGCAAGTACCTGTAAGATCTGAACCATAATAATAATAACAATATGTAAAATGTTTACACCTTTGATAAGAGGATGAAGAGTGACTACCCTTCAAGGCATGAGAAGAGAAAAAACTCAATGAGAATGAAGCGCGGGAACAGCAGTCAGGTAAACTTTATTACGTTTGATAAACACAGACGAGCCACAGTGTTTATGAACTGTAACTCGGAAAGATGACGTGGAAATGTGTTCATATGAGCGTGCAAGAAATTAAACTTTTGCACTCCAGCAAGAAACATCTGTGGGACCAGTCCATACAGGATGTGAGGGCACTCCTCATACAGTGAAGTTTAGTTACAAGTCTGGACTAATGCAAGATGGGAAGCTGTGGATTCCCACTGACTATAAAAATGTGAATTAGCTGGACAGACTGGGCAATATGGATCACATCTCAGAAAATAATAAGTGTGACAGGGCCAGAAAATAGCTGATGATTTTTGTGCATCAGGTGTGTTTTTTAATTTGGAATGTTTTATTTGTGTGCTGTGTTTTTATTGCATGTAGAGTGGCGTTTTAGCATGTTATGTTTTAACAATTAGTGTGTTTTAATTCGTGTGTGTGTGATTTTTAAGTTATTTTTTGACTAACTGGCATGATTGTCCCTTAACGTCAACCACCTCCGCTGACATCACCAAATTAGGATTAGCAACAGGTGCGGACCCCAGGTAACAGGTGGGACAGGACTCTTTTTTTAAGCCGAGCACAGACTGTAGAAGGAATCAGGCAAAGAACAGAGAATGGAACAGCAGGGAGCGTGACTGCGGGGAGGCGAGCGGAGGAGATGGTGGTCTGACAGAAGACAACAGGCGCAGCAGAGGGTATCAAGCAGCAGGACAGTAGTGAGAGCAGCACTAACAGAGATCTATGAGGAAGTAGCCAGGCCGAGACGATTCGGACAGAGCAAGCCGCGACTGTGATGAGAGTACAGACGACTGTAGCAGCCAGTGTCAGCCAACACAACTTCACTCAGGCCTGGGTGGAGAGTGTAACTGTCGCCCAGGAAATCCGTGAGTAAGATTTTTTGTATTTCCATTGGCGCCACAGAGAGGACCTGGACAAGGGAGGGCTGTAGAGACGAGATTGTGGAGTGCAGGACGTGGGCTACTTGAATGAGAACACTAAGGCTGTGTAAGGATTTACATAGTCGAATCAGAATCGTCAAGTCCTGCCTATAGTCAAATCACGTGTGTTTCTGTGTGCAGATATTGCGAGCGGGGTGGAGCTTACACACGGTAGCTCCGCTTTAATCTTGAGAAGCTGCTGCAGAGCTGCAGTCTCTCTTCATTCAACTTACACTGTAAATTTCCTGCTAATTTTGGATTTATTTACACTTAAAAGACATTTATTGAAAGTTTTTTTTTTTTACATATTTATTTACAGCATTAAACGTTGAAATGTATATTTTAATAGGCTGTATATTAATTTATTGGGAGAAAACCAGTAGTTGGGTGTGAATGCTGCAAGCTGAAGGCATTCAACTTTCAAAGGCTACTTACTTACTTAAATGTAGGTATTTTTGTTGTGATTCCTCACGTGTTTAGTAAATCCCTCAGACTTATAGATTTGTCTCTGTGCCCTTCCAAAGGACAAGAGTGACAGAAAATCCTCCATTGGGAGCCAATATAAATTCTCCTTAACATTTCTTGACCAGAGCAGAAGGTACCAGTTTTTCAACTCGCCAAATTGGTCCCTTTTTTCAACTGTATCCACGTAAAAAATATATCAATATATGCTGCTGCCGGTCAGGTCATTTTGCCAATATGACCTTTAGTTTAGTCTCTAGGGAGGTTTGTTTAAGGCAAAGACTTGGAGAATTTCCTGTATAGGATAGCTTGTTAATAAGCAGAGAAGATCAAAGGCAGATACACAGGCACACACATTCTCTCTCACACACGCACACACTTGGTCCTGTGTTCCGATTGGTGGACAGACGTTTACCTATTTCATGAATGAAAGTCACTGTACTACATCCAGAGTACTGCTTCTGCTACTACTAGTACTATTAGTAATGCAGTAGTTACTACAACAGCTGATACTACTCCTACCACTAATAATACTACTTTTACCACCACTCCAAATGCACTCACTAGTACTACTACTACCTGGTACTACTACCACTACTACTGTTAGTACTGTTAATAATCTAGTAGTTACTACAACAGCTGCTAATACTACTACCACCACCACTACTGCACTCACTAGTAGTAGTAGTACTACTACTATTAGCTATTTTCTGAACACCTGTTTGTGTCCTCGTCACTGAACACATACACATACACATTAATACACTGACAGACACAATAGACACACACACGGGCGCGCACACACAGAGCCCTCGAAGCATGTAGCTTTAAACTTTGCTGAATGGGAGAACACATGTATGCATAACTGTGTCCCAGCAGGCGCACGCACACACACAGACATACACACACACACATATATATTAAAGGAGACTTATTAGGCTTCTTATATTTTCTGTCTTATGTATAATGTTTCAGTGTCAGATGTTCATGTTAATCATAGCCAAAGCTCTACTCCTGGCTCTTAATGATGTCATACAGAACTAGTTTTCCATATATGGTCATTTGCCTGCAGCCTCAATAACAACTGGCAACTCCTATGCTTAGTTTGTCTCTACCGCTGAGCGGCATAATCATCCTGCTTCAGGATCTTGGCCAATCAGAACACAGTGGGCTTTTGGAGGGGGGAGGGGGGAGCTTAAAGAGGCTGAAATGAGAGCTTGCATGAAGTTTAGCATCAGCCTTCAACAGCCAGCATTCATGCCGCAACTTCTCCAGAAGTTAGTGTGAGAGCTCTCACATTTTTGTTCTCTTCGCTCTTTATTATTATTTATTCCGCCGTTTTTTGGCAGTTAACTAGTCCTGTACCGTTTGTCCTACAAACTTGGTTTCAACTTCAAATTGTACATGTTCTTCATGAGATGGGTGCTATTACCTGTGTTGCCGATATCTGTGTTTATATTAATAATTTTATGCATTTTAAAATGAATGGGAGCAGGGACTCCACTCTCTTCCAACCTACTCAACTTTAAGAGCTTAGTGCTCCGGTATATGTGCAGCTAGAGACACCATTTCAGCTGTAAGTTGTAGAAAAGATGTTGATCTTTCAAAGTTGTATTTGGTGTTTGCTAAAATGTTTAGTTTAGAGCTATGTCCTTCCAAAGTGAAGGGTTTACACATGCTTTTAGTAGACTTTAGAGTGTGTCATGTGATCAGAGTTAAGACAGGAGGATTTTGCAGACCAGAAATGTTTTTGTAAACTTCTGCCAGTCGCGTATATTTATCTCTATAAGCACAAAAAAGGCACCAAAATGTAGCCACATGCCTTTTCTCACTCAAAATGTCACAATCCTGCTGAGTGGACGTTTAGTTTTTTATTGCTGATCCTTAATTGATTGGAAAGTCTCAGACGTCTCTCAGCCTGAGGTCTCCCCCTGTCACTAATTCTTTAACTTGCTGTATCTTCCTCCCTGTTTGGAGTTTGGACACGAGGTATATTTTTATGCTCAGCTACTCAAGCACAAACTAAAGTCCAAAATGATAGCTGTAAAGATTTTTTTTATTAAGGAAATACACTTTTTGTATCAACAACACATCAAATTGTATCATTACAACCAGGCTGGCTGGTGGTGCTCCCTGTCACCTGTCAGTACAACTAATCCATCATGTGCGAGCCAATCGCATTGCCTATCAATACCAAGAATGCTACCAACAATTGACCCATCACATGTCGCCCCACTACCAAGAATTATGAAATCCAATCACCTTGCATTGCGCCTTCCACGGTTCAACCAATCACAATCGGTAGCACTACCATGATTGCCGCCCCTGGAGATATGAACGTAGTTTGGACTGACATCTTTTGCTGGATTTTTGGTAAGTTCATTGCCATTCTATTGTCTTGAACTTTTATTTGTATGTTTACACATTGGGCTAACTATGTACATTGGCACTTAGCTGACATATCGTATGTTTCAAGGAATGTTAGTAACGTTAACAATTGTTAGCTAGCTATGAACAATTCTCCATTCATAACACAGCTAACTGATAAATAACGTTAACTAACTACTGGGATAGCACGGTTTCCGGGTTGGAAATGGAAAACTAGTGGCACTGATTCAACATTTAGACAGTAAGTCTGTCTTTTATAGCTTTTGCCAATACAAAATAATGCTGCATAACTGTATGTAATTAATAACCTGTGGCTCAGTAAAGTAAACAACTGATGTTAGCCAGTAACCCTAAAGTTACCGGTCCTTCACTGTGACATTATACAGGGTTTTTTTCTGATAGCAATTTTAAAACTTAACGTTACTAATATTAACATCAATTTAAATTGTACATATGTGATAGACCTGTCTGTTAATGACATTAGCGAGCTCAGTCTTTAAATGAACGTTAAGTTACAAACAGGTGTCCAGCAAGTTAAATTACAGTGATAATACAGTAAAAGAGATTATTAAATTAAACCTTATTTTATTTAATTTTACTATAGCTCGTCGTGCTGTTACACAATGAATAAATAGCTAAGTCTTTAGACTGATACAGTCGTGTTAAGTATCTCAATACCTTTACTGAAGTACTGTACTTTTACAATTTAGTTCAGAGGGATATATTGTATGTATTGTATTGAACATATTCTACAGCTGTAGTTACTACTTTACAGATTTAAATTATTAACGCAAAATATAATTAAAAAATAAGTTATGATGTATTTTTATAGATTAACCAACCCAGAAGTTCAAAGTATATAGAATTAACTCCACCTTTACCAGCTATGATCCAATAATGTACATTATTCTGAAAGTGACCATTCTGCATAATGAGTAAAATTAGTATTAAGTAAGTTGAATTCGTAACTTTTACTTGTAATAGAGCATGATGTGCTAAGATTAGCTTAATCTATATACTTTAACACATTGGTTCCTGATTTGTTATTAAGTACCTATCAAGCCTTTCAGAGAAATGTATAGATCCTTTTGATTTTGCAGTTTGTTTTTAATGGATAAATATTCTGTAACAGCAGGCTAATTTATTTTTATTAAATACTGTTTTTATTAAACATTGTCTTTTCTTCACTGACAGAAATGGAGCCTCAAGTCAGAAAGAAAGCTGATGGCAGCATGTCTGATTCTCTGGAAGCACTCAGGGTTAGCAGGTACTGGAGTCTGCCAGGAGTGCTGCTGTACTACAGGGCAATGACCCAGCCGACAAAAGTTGTGTGCTGGGTCTCCATCAGTTACAGTTTGGCCTATTCAGGGGCCAGACCTTCAAGTGGGTCATGGAGAATTGTCTAGGGTATGGAGGATACCTTGTTGCCTCAATGATCTGGGAGACAGGCGAAGTGAAATACTCCAGGAACCATCGAGCCAACAAGGAGGCTTTTAATGAGTATATGGAGCTGTTTCCAGAGGCCCGGGAAGCCATTTCAATCAAGGTCCAGCGATCCAGTGCCCAGCCTACCATCACCCAGGAGTCATCCTCCAGTGCCAGCCTCCTCACTGCAATCCCTCCTGTTTGGGAAGAGCCTGACTCAAAGGACCCTTGACAAGTCTGTCAAGTCTTATATCTCCATCCAAGTTTCAGTCTTGTAAGTTTATAATGTTTCAATATTTAAGGTGTATGATAATGTTAAGTATTTTAAGTATCAATCAAATAGAGATTATTTCTCTAACATTGATATCTTGTTTAGCTGTTCCAGCAGTGCCTCTAGGTGTGGATTCACAGGAGCTTAGCGACATGGACAACATGGAGCTTGTAGCAGCAGTAGAGCAAGTGGAGGCCCTAGCAATACTTAAGGTGTATTAAAATTTTGGTTATTTAGCAGATTCTTAATCCAAACCTATGTTAAATACAGATATTTAATTTGTCTATTGCTCATCCCTTGATGCTCTGGATGCCAAGGAAGCTCTGGCGTGTGAGAATGTTCTGTCCACATGCAGACTGTGCCAAAGAGGAGCTCACCTCTGCAGGACTGCATCAGAGAATCAGACAGGTGGTAGGTGTCAGCAGTACCTACTTCATGGCAGCAGAGTACCTCAGCTGTAAGCGCTGCAAGAGGAAGGTGATCAGCTGGAGCCACTACATTGTCTGCCAGCTGGACATTGGCCACCAGGTCCAGTTTCCAGTTTCCCTGTCTCCTCACCTCCAAGCTGGGCTGCAACATGCAGGTGGTACGGCAGATGCGGCAGAGGGGCCTAGGGAATAGCAACAGCCAGGTTCAGAAGCAGCTGGAGGAGCAGCATGCAGAGAGGTGGCTGGAGAAACAAATTCAGTTCCTCACAGACTACAGAGGAGTTGCACGGGCTGTCTCCTGGACTTATTTCACCAGTCTCACTGGGGGACTTGCCTGCTATGCCTGCAGTGCCAAAACATCGCTGGCTGATGCAGGTATATGCCCAGGATGTCCTCCACAGGCTGGATGAAGTAAAGGCCTCCATCACCTCACTCTTTGGCCAGGTACTAAAAATGGACTCCACAAAAAAGGTCTACTGCTGCTTGGGCCACTAACATTGGCAATGAGCATGGGCATATCATCATGTCTGTGCTGACAGCTAGTGAGGGCTGGGGCCTGATGAAGATGGCAGATGGTCTTGTGAGGCACTACAGTGATGCTGGGGTGCCACCCCCAGAGATCCTGTATGTGGACCGTGACTGCTGTGGGAACTCTCACTTATACAAGATCTTTGGGGCATGGCTGGGCATGAAGATCCTGTTAGAAGTTTGGCACTTTATGAGGAGGTTTGCCACAGGATGCACAACTGATTCACATGCTCTACACACCAGTTTCATGGCCCAACTCACCCGCTGCATCTTTGTGTGGGATGAGTGACCTGCAGCGACTCAGGGAAGCCAAGCGAGCGGAGCTGGAAGCAAGCCATATGCGTCCCACAGAAGCAGATGTGACCCGCCACATCACCAAGGCAGAGATGCTCAAGTCATGCTCAAGGAGTTGATCGAGGCATATGATGGAGAGAAGGTCTGCAACACACTCGGCGTGCCTCTGATCAATTCTGCAAGGATGGCAGAAATCTGGAAGGCCCAGCTTAAATACATTCCCTTCCTCCAGGAGCCCTCCAGGTACACACAGACTGGGACACTGAAGAAGGGTGGGCATGTACTTCCAACTTACCGATGTGCCAGAGGTTCGACTTCACTGGAGAGTTTTCATTTGCACATGAACAGATTCATCCCAGGTAAAGGCAGGTAATTTGTATTAAAAATATGTATAAATGTATTTGCATGCAAGGAATCACAATGCAAGTATGTAATGTTTTTCAGGAACCCTGACAAGTGCCACAAGTACACGCGCATGCATGTACTAAATTATTAACTGATTTCAAGCAGGAACACATTTGTCACTTATTTATGTATGTTTTTTCAAGAGAGCTTAAAGGTATTGAATACCTGTGCAGCCAAAACTATGCTGTCATGGAGGACTACAAGGCGGCCCTCACAACACTTAAAACAGAGGACATCACTGTTGCAGAGGGGGAGTCTCATTTGGAGCTGTTTGACGTGGAGGATCCAACTGTTCCCTCCCTGGACACAATATGGCCAGGAAGGCAACAACAGTGCACTCCGTCAGCCCAATCCAATCCACTTTATTTCTATAGCACATTTTACAAACACAACGTTACCAAAGTGCTGCACAGAAGACTCAAACTCAAAAATTTATATAAAATTTTGTAAAAACAAAATAAGAGCATCAGGTTTAAATACTAAAATACAGTAAAACAATAAAAGACATCAGAGGACCACACAACTCACGCAGAGTTAAAAGCCAAAGAATAAAAATGTGTCTTCAGACGAGACTTAAAACATTCAACTGTAGGGGCTGTTCGGACATGGAGGGGCAGAGCGTTCCAGAGTTTAGGTCCAACCACAGAAAAGGCCCGGTCCCCCGAGTTTTAAGTCTTGTCTTGGGGACCGCAAGCTGGAGTTGGCCCTCTGACCTCAGTGACCGCGCTGGCATATAAATTTGGATGAGGTCCGAGATATATGTTGGGGCCAGTCCATTCACAGCTTTAAAAACAAACAATAAAATCTTAAAATCAATCCTAAAACGAACAGGTGCAATGAGGCAAGAATTGGAGTTATATTTTTGGTTCATTTTGGACTAACTGTAAGCGTGAAAGTGCGTTGTGATTTATACCGATATAAAGTGCATTACAGTAGTCTAAACGAGAAGAAATAAAAGCATGTGTAGCTTGTTCAAAACTGTTAAAAGACAAAAACGGTTTAACTTTGGCTAAGATGATAAAAACTAGATTTCACAACCGCATTTGTTTGTCAAGTTTAAAATCACTGTCTATTTTGACCCCAAGGTTAGTTACAACAGAATGCACAAAGTCATTGAGGGGGCACAAGTCTATCATGGAGTTAGTGGAGCCAAACTGCATGATCTCTGTTTTACTCTCATTTATTTTTAAGAAATTTTGGGCTAACCACGCTTTGACGTCATTTAAACAGTCAAGTAGGGGTGTCAGGGGGCTGCCTTCATGCTTTCTGATTGGCATATAAATTTGACAATCATCAGCATAAAGATGATAGGAGATGCCATGCTTTTTAAAAACTATTTCCAAGTGGAAGCAGGTACAGTGCAAAAAGAATAGGACTAAGAATTGATCCCTGGGGGACCCCACAGTTAAGAGGCACAGTTGATGAGGTAGAGTCCCCCATTTTAACAAAGAAGCATCTCCCTGAAAGATATGACTGGAACCATTTTAGGGCAGTCCACCTGACACTCACACAGTCTTCCATGCGAGATAAAAGAATTGTGTGATCAACTGTGTTGAAAGCAGCAGTGAGATCTAAAAGCACTAAAATGCCCCTACTCTGTCAAATAGACCTCCAGCTGCAGCTAGCAACAGCACCACTCTGTCTGCACCCACAGCACTGCCTGCAACTGCATTACAGATAGCACCACCTGCTGAACCCTCTACATGTAGTATGGTTTCCATTATGCTGAGCGGTATGTTTTTATTGAATTGTTAAAGGTGCCAATAATTATGATGTATATTAACACATCAATGTTCTCTCTCTCTTTGCTCTTGTTTGTTGTAATTTAGCTTCCCAGCATCACATTATAGTGTCATGAATTCATATATCTAAACTTATAACACAAACGTTTTGCCAAGTTGTTATATAAAATGAGGAAGCTCCCATACAAACGAAACTTGTGATCATATTACAATTTGGCACTGAAATTTTAATGGACATTACAGAATACAACACCACTATAGTGCCAATTATTTTACTGTCAGTGGGGTCAATATGTTAGCAGAAAGGACTCTGTGATTTTGAATATTTTCCTTTCTCAGTGTTTTGTAAAACACATGTTTGGATTTGTGGCTTTCTCACTTTAGTGGGATCATCATTTGCTGACTAGTTGTCTATCTGTTGTCCTTCTCATTTCTGCTGTTGCTGTTTGCCATCCAGTTCCTGAACGCAGTGGGATAACTACTGGATCTTATCCCAGCCTTGGACCCCAGCTCCAAACCTCCACACAGAGACTTCATACTTCCAGGGATGGGGCACTGCTCTGCACTCATCAAGGTCAGAGGTCAAAACATGTCAACAGGTTGTGGGGACTGTTACGTACTCTACATAAAGAATGCGCACAGCAACACAAAAGGCAGTTGTGTAAGTTAGAAATGCATCGCTAACATCAGCTGTAATCAGATGATTTTCATAGGTGTATAAAATGAGAAACAAACATCTACCAGTGAAGTATGTGCTGGTGCATTGGTAAAATGAAATGCATCTTTATTACTTATTTAAACAAAACAAGACTTTCCTTTTTCCTTTCTCATTTGACAGAGGATATTTTTGTTTGTGACGGTGCATATGCCTTGTCTGTGACATTACAGGGCTTTTACGTTCCCAGAGATAAAGTAGTGTTTGTAGTTTCATTTACTACATGAACAAAACTCCCACACAAACTTGTGTTAGTGTAAATGTGTTATGTGGGGTAAGAAAAAAGCCTCTAGGCTGAAACAAAGAGTTAGCACTTCCTTCTGTTTTATCCATCATGAAAATATATTATCATTAACTGCAGAAATATGGTATTCTGTGGAAACAAAACATCAATTTTACATGTTTATGGTGCATGGGTTGTTTATGGGTATGTTCTCTCTTTCTGTCTCTGTATTAATTTATTCTAATTTAGTTTCCCATCAAGACACACCCAGCTTGGCAGATGAACAGCCTTCAACATCATCAGATTCCACCAATATTGACGTAGGTTTACATTTTTGTGTGGAATGTTTTCCACTTTCCCAGAGTCAGAAATTAATAAATGCCTTAGGACAGACCTTTGATATGTCTTTGCTAGTTTGTTGTTTTATGTCAAGTTTGTTAAGTTATGTCAAACAGCAATATTAGCTATCTGTCAGCTAAACTTAAGTTAACTAATGGGGGCTTGATTTCTCTTAAGCTTTGTCTGAGGAGAGGCACAGTCTCAGATTTTAAAAACCACTGATATACAGCATACCATTGTGGAAAGTTATGTCATATTGCTTCACACTTCCCAATCACGTTATGTAACACGTTTCATCTAATTGCTAAACAACAGGAAATTGCGTAATCACACTAGCAAACTTATATCGTTTATTACTAGTCAATGCTGGTAATAATAAAATATTGTAATGTAACATACAGCAAACACCGTTTAATTACTACTATTGCTTAAGCACAACAGAGAATATTAATATCACTGGGACAGAATTAATAATAAAGCAAATAAATTGTAATATGACAGTCTTTAACATATCCACGGTGGAACGATAACATTCCATTACAGTATTTGCAGCATTTGACTACAGATTACTTGACCCAATTTTAATGTCTTATCTGGAATACAATCATTTGTCTTTTGCAAACTATACGTTATTGTACAGTAGAAACATCTATTGATGTGTAGTTTGCACATTTTGATTTGAACATGGCTTGAACGACAAGAGATTCGAACTGACGGTTGCTGAGGTATATTTTGGTACCTGTTACTATTTATAGTAACGATAGCTCGACGCAATCCTTGGCGCAGTTAGTCATCAGTCTCTGGAGCATCACCTCCTATTCCAATCGTGGGTTTGAATCCTGCAGCTGGCACCAGTGTTAATTGGTTTCAACTTTAAACACCTGTAGCCTATGGTGTTTGAACTTAATGATAACAAACTAAATATGCTGACCACAAATTCCTCGGGTCGTAATGTTGTACATTTTTTTGGAACTTAATGATGCTAATTTATTCCACTGTTTTTTGGCATCTATTTTCTCCTGTACCGTTTGTCCTACAAACTTGGTTTCAACTTCAAATTGTACATCTTCTTCATGAGATGGGTACTATTACTTGTGTTGCTGATATCTGTAATGGTTGATTTTACATTAATATTTTTATGCATTTTAAAATGAATGGGTTCCTATGGGACTCCTCTTCTAACCTAGCGGGGGCAGAGCTAGACTCTCATGATGCATGGCAGTGAAGAAAGTTTTGCTAAAATTTGCTAATAAGTCTTCGTGATTTATGTATTTGTTAAATGTGTCTGCCTAGAAAATAAAAGAAAATCTGCTTAGTGTTTTTTGTTGGTTATTGTCATTCTTGTGGTGGTTTACCATTGAAACCAGGAGTGAAGTGCCATATATGGTAATTTGCCTACAACCTCAATATTGTCCAGCTGTGAACTGTAGCACCTCTCAAACCGCGCCCCTCGCTCACGCCACGCCCCCTGAGCTACTGTTCGCAGCCAAACCATTCTCAGCCTGGCAACTCCAACGCTCAGTCTGTTTGTACCACTCAGCAGCATAATCATCTTGCTTCAGGATCTTGGCCAATCAGAACACAGTGTGCTTTTGGAGGGGTGGGGGATCTTAAAGAGACAGGAGCATCTACAGCTAGTTTCAGACAGAGGCTGAAATGAGAGCTTGCGTGAAGGGGCTGTAACCAAGAAATTTATTTTTAAAAACTTTGAATCATTCAAAATGAGTTCAAAGTATCATTCAAAGTATAAGGTTAACAATCCAGTTTAGCGTCAGCCTTCAACAGCCAGCATTCACACTGTCTAGTAATTGTCAAATCTTTATTATTATATTTCTTCCGTACGTTTTTCACTGGGTTTCAACTCCTCTCTACTTTGTGCTACAAAAACCATTCAACTATCAAAATGTTCAGCTCTTTAAGGACATTTATGCTTGTATACTTTTTTTATAACTTTTATACTTTTTAAACTATTAAGCTTTTTGTGCGATTTTTTTCACAATGTAAGTCAATGGAGAAATCTTCAAATCCTCCTTAAGCTTCTTCAACTTTAAAGGCTACTACTTCTGCATACTTTCAGCTACATTCATCATTTCAGCTTTAAAATGTTCAACTTTTTTTCTGATATCTTCTACAGTTTTTTCAGTCCCTGTTTTAGTTTCATAAAGATTTCAAGCCGTTTCTGAGTTTATAATGGATTTCCTGTATAGGATAGCTGGTTAATAAGCAGAGAAGATCAAAGGCAGACACACATCTTTCATTTTTCACGTCTGTTTGACTCAGTTTGAGTCAATTTGACAGCCTGAATACAACCTTTAAATGTATAATGCAACTGCAAAACTGTGTGCTGCAGTAATAAACAGTGGCAGCGCTGATAGTTTGTTGGACTTCCCTTACAAAAATTTCCTGTGGTAAAATACCATACAATTTCTGTGGTATTTGTACCTCATGTTCCTGTGGTACTGTACCACACGTTCCTGTAGTAACTTCCTGTGGTACTCGAGAGGTTTGTGTGGTATTTTGGGACGTTTACCACAGGATTGTACCTCAGGCTCTGCGGTACTTTACCTTACACTCTGTGGTACATCTGTGGTACTTTACCATACACACTTCAAAAGCATGCACGGTGATAGTCTGTTCGTTTTTAACTGATGTATTTATTTCTCTATACTCCGGTTGACTTTCCAACAACGAAAAACAAATAAAGAACTTATATAAAAAGACCAATACATAATTTATACAACTACGTGAAGCACTGCGGTCAGAAAACTGTTGGCTCTCCGCCATCTAACTCATCCGCAGGCTCTGCCAATAGTCTACTTAAGGGCAACCTATTAGCGCCCTACAGATGCAGAATCAAGGAGGAGCAGGTCAATAAGCAATGTGAACATTTCCTCCTAATTCACCAATCACAACATCATAAGTTAACTCAAAACATCCGTTTTCGTATTTAAATTAAATAACTCAGTATGGCTCCAACATACCAGCCCCTAATTGGTGAAGCCTGAGCAAGACAATTACAATACTAACGGAGCCAGAACACAAATGTAAAATCTAAACATAAGATATCCTAACCCAAGAGTCACTTTGCATGAAAGCACATTACATTCATCAATATATTAACACATTTATCATATATCTCATAACCATGAGCCATATGAATCTACCCCCATGAATCCCCCCAAAGTCCATGTTGCAGGTGTCCATACTCAGTTAGGAAGAAGATCATAGTCCAATGAGTGTGGATGTGGTGCAGACCTCAGGATGTGTAAAGGCGCTGTGTGCAAAGGGGCATGTGTGAATGAGTGTGCATCAAACAGGGGTAAGTGTCAGACTTCTTTAAGCTCAGTTTTCGGCCTCGAGTAGTAAACAGAGCTTATCAATTGGTCTTTGCAGCACATTAGTTTTGGTTTGAATCAGAACACTGCGAACAAGGCCTCTGGGCCCTGGCAGCAACTCAAAACATCCGTTTTCGTATTTAAATTAAATAACTCTGTCTGTTTCTCTGCAACTGTCAGTAGACTGCACAGGGATCAGTCACAGATGGTGTTGGTCTCTTGGATGGATAAAAAAGTGAAAAACTCATGCACAGCAATAGGGCTGTAACAGTTCTGAAACTGAAACACAAAAGAATATTTTCTCTGCAAAATGCTAAAGTGGTGAGCCAAATATACTTTGGCAGGAGCAAATATACCTGGCTGGCCCGCCCAAGTAAAGTATGTCGAAAACACTGTATTTAAAGTTAATGCAAGCTGTAGGCCAAAATATTGTAAACATTACACGTTGGACCAATTTCATGGTCTTCCAGCTGCGTGCCACATGACTATTTTGGTCCAGTCATGATTGAGGGATCATGGAATCGCGGCTCAAAAATTGAGGTCTGAACTGAACCATCAATTGGGTTGAATTGGGAAAGTAGTTGGCTTTATTCTCCTAGTCATCACATCAATAACAATAACATTTCACTATTAATAGTAGATTTGTCCCAATCTGTGTTGACTGAACACTGTGGCTATTGCAAAGTTAATCTTAAACTCACCTGGAGGTCATAAATCCTTAGGATGTCCGCAGTGCCTCTGCTGTCTTGCCTTTCCGTGAGACCTTCTGCCTGTACAGGGTAGCAGTAGAATAGTTCTACATCTGCAAGCATACAAGCATATACACACAAATGTATGTAGATTAATACAGAGTTTTCAACTTGGGGCTTCACAGAAAAAATTTAGAATCAAATAGGCTACTTGTTTTAAGCAGGATGGCTGGCTATATGGGAAATACAATACAGTTTTTACCTGGGACATGGACCACTGCATTGACACAGTGTTATGATGATGATTTCAGTCAGGTAATAAATAGCTCAAGGAGCATAAAGGCGTTATAATAAGGTAATAACAGCCTTTCACACAGTCTATAGTAAAAAAAAAAGTTCCACAGTCTTCTTGGCTCTTGATCATTGCCAATAATTCAGGTATCAAAATCTGTGACAGTAGTAAATTGTTTCTTTTCATTTTAAAATGTCATACACTGTGAAATGCTTTTGGCTCCTATAGAAGCAATGTAGTATTTTATCCCCAGTATGTCTGATTATAGTATAGTATAAAAAGCATTATGTCCAAATACTCTTAAATAATTAAAAGTAAAATACACCAATGCTGATGCTGAGATATGCAGATTCTTAGATAATGTAGTATCACTCAATAATCACTATGATCCTGCGGGAGCAGATTTAACAAACAATATAATTAATTCCCACAAGTCCAGTCAACAACATCATCATCAAATGCTGTATTTTTCAAATACAATATTTTATAATTTATCTGACTCACCTGTACAATAGCTGCTTTTGCCAGTCAGGTGATTATGATGAAAGTCCTTCAGCAGCACACTCTATAGTACAAGAACACCATCTTTTTATTAGTTTAACATAAAAATCATAATGTGCAGTATTTTGCTAAATAATTATAAGTATAATAAGTATGTGTTAGGATTTGGTTTTGTGCTGTTATTTTTCCTGGGTTTATTTGATATTGTCAGGGTTTGGAGTTTTGTAGTCTAGTTTATTATGGCTCATTCGCTTTAAGGTTTTCTTTGTATCTGTCTTATCGCTCATTTTAGTACTTGGTCCTGTGCTTTAGTTCATGTTTAGTGTTTTCCGTATCAGTGTTCTTCTGTATTTTCTCATTATGGTCTGTCTTAGTCCTTAGTCTTATCTCCATGTTTTAGGGTAGTATTGTCTCTCATCTTAGTTCTTCTTCCTGCACCTTGGTTCTTGTTTTAGTATTTACTTCAGGTTCCTTGTCTACATTATTTTGGGTCTAGTCTCCTTTGTACTTTAGCTCTGTGTTCTCCTTTTGAGTTCTTGTTCATTGTACATGTGTGTTTCTGTCATATTGGTTATTCTCTCTGCCCCATGTCTGCTTGTCTAGTATTCAGTAACCTTGTCTTGTCTGTTACCCCAGTGATCCCTCTGCATGTCTGTCCTTGTTTTCCCCTTCTCTCTCTCTGCCTGTGTGTCGCTCTCTCTCTTTTCTCTGCCTCTCTCTCTGCCTGCCTGCCTGTCCCTTATTAACCCTGATCTCTGTCACCTGTGTTGCTCCCGCCCTGCTCATTAGTCCCTGTGTATATACCTGGTGTTTCTGTCTTGTCTTTGTCTTTCATTACTTTCTATGTGTGTTATGATCTCTCGTTGTCTGCCTACTCGTCGTGTTTCCCTGTTTCCCTGCACTGTTGGATTTCTGTTTGGACTTTTAGCTTTTGTGTTTCTGGAATTTGTCATCAGCCACTCAGTTTGAAGGTGTGCTCGCTTTTTGTTGCTTGGAATAAACCATCAGAACAGCAATAGTTTATTTGAGGATTTTCAGTCAGGATTTAGAGCTCATCATAGCACAGAGACAGCACTGGTGAAAATTACTAATGACCTCCTTATTGCATCAGACAAAGGACTTGTCTCTGTACTGGTTTTATTAGATCTTAGTGCTGCATTTGATACCATTGACCATCAGATCCTATTGCAGAGACGGGAATATTTCATTGGCATTAAAGGAACCGCTCTAAGCTGGTTTAAGTCCTATTTATCAGATCGATTTCAGTTTGTACATGTTAACGATGAGTCCTCCATGCACGCCAAAGTTACTCATGGAGTTCCTCAAGGATCTGTCCTTGGACCAATCCTCTTCACTTTATATATGCTTCCTTTAGGCAATATTATCAGGAAACATTCCGTAAGCTTTCATTGTTATGCAGATGATACTCAGTTATATCTATCGATCAAGCCAGATGAAACTCATCAGTTAGCTAAACTTCAAATGTGCCTTCAGGATGTTAAAACCTGGATGACCTGTAAGCACCTCCGTGACGCATTATCTAAAGATATAGTTTCCCTGGATGGCATCGCCTTGGCCTCCAGCACCACTGTGAGGAATCTTGGAGTTATCTTTGATCAGGACATGTCGTTTAAGTCTCACATTAAGCAAATTTCAAGGACCGCCTTTTTTCACCTGCGTAATATTGCGAAAATCAGGAACATCCTGTCTAAAAATGATGCAGAAAAACTAGTCCATGCATTTGTTACTTCTAGGCTGGATTACTGCAATTCCTTATTATCAGGCTGCTCGAAAAAGTCCATTAAGACTCTTCAGCTGATCCAAATGCTGCAGCACGTGTTCTGACAGGAACCAGGAAAAGAGATCACATTTCTCCTGTTTTAGCTTCTTTGCATTGGCTTCCAGTAAAATCCAGAATAGAATTTAAAATCATTCTTCTTACCTACAAAGCTCTTAATGGTCAGGCACCATCTTATCGTAAAGAGCTCATAGTACCTTACTACCCCACCAGAGCACTGCGCTCCCAGAATGCAGGGTTACTTGTGGTTCCTAGAGTCTCCAAAAGTAGACTAGGAGCCAGAGCGTTCAGCTATCAAGCTCCTCTCCTGTGGAACCAGGTTCCAGTTTGGGTTCAGGAGGCAGACACCATCTCCACATTTAAGAGTAGGCTTAAGACTTTCCTCTTTGATAAAGCTTATAGTTAGGGCTGGCTCAGGTAGTCCTGAACCATCCCTTAGTTATGCTGCTATAGGCCTAGACTGCTGGGGGATTTCCCATGATGCACTGAGCTCCTCTCTCCTCTACTGTCTCTCCCTCTGTATGCAACCTCATCCCATTATTTCATGTTACTAACACAACTTCTCCCCTTTCTGGTAGTCTTGTGCTTTCTCGTCTCTCTCCTCTCTCCTATCACTTCCTGCAGGTTTTCTGGCTCTGGAGCTGTGGAGTCTGGATCTGTGGCTGCGGGTCACCTGCTGCCCCCGTGTTCCTGCTCGACACCCTCTGCTGCAACGACTATTGTTGCTAGTCTTATTGTTATTATTGTTATTATAATCATTAACATTACGATGGTTACCATTAACACTATTATAAATATCTGTACCATTTTTCATTTAGTCTATAGCAACATTACCTTTACTGTCTGTACCTCTGTGTGTATATTGTGTAGGCTGCCTCCCTCCCCTCTCTCTCTCCTTACATCCCTCTCTTTTTCTCTCTCTCTCTCTCCCTCTCTCTCTCTCCTTCACCCCAACCGGTCGAGGCAGATGGCCGCCCACCCTGAGTCATGGTTCTGCTCGAGGTTTCTGCCTCTTAAAAGGAAGTTTTTCCTTGCCTCTGTCGCCTAGTGCTTGCTCTTGGTGGGAACTGTTGGGCTTCTGTAAATATCATCACAGAGTATGGTCTAGACCTGCTGTTTTATGAAAAGCGCTGTGAGATAACTGTTGTTGTGATTTGGCGCTATATAAATAAAATTGAATTGAATTGAAAAATTGAACTTTACCTGCTAGCCTACGTGTCCTGCGTTTGGGTCCTCCAACTTGCTCAACTCTGCCATAACCACCCCTGAACGTAACAGTATGATCATTTTGGAAGCTGCAGGGGTCACCTGCTGCCCCCGTGTTCCTGCTCGACACCCTCTGCTACAACAACTATTGTTACTAGTCTTATTATTATTGTTATTATAATCATTAACATTACGATTGTTATCATTAACACTACTATACATATCTATACCATTTTTCATTTAGTCTATAGCAACATCACCTTTACTGTCTGTACCTCTATGTGTGTATATTGTGTAGGCTGCCTCCCTCCCCTCTCTCTCCTTCCATCCCTCTCTTTTTCTCTCTGTTCCTCTCTTGCCCTCTCTCTCTCTCTCTCTTGTCGTCTCTCTCTCTCTCTCGCTCTCTCTCTCTCGCTCTCCCTCCTTCACCCCCAACCAGTTGAGGCAGATGGCCGCCCACCCTGAGCCATGGTTCTGCTCGAGGTTTCTGCCTCTTAAAAGGAAGTTTTTCCTTGCCTCTGTCGCCTAGTGCTTGCTCTTTGTGGGAATTGTTGGGCTTCTGTAAATAACATCATAGAGTACGGTCTAGGCCTGCTCTTTTATGAAAAGCGCTGTGAGATAACTGTTGTTGTGATTTGAATTGAACAATGGAAAATTTCTACAGTAAAAAACCAAACTCCTTGAGGCAACTAACGTTAGTCTCTGCAATAGAAGGGCTGAACAGTAACGCTAGGACTTTCTGAGTAACATTACATCTTACTACAAACCGCTTATCATACTTGACTGCAGAGCTTGACTGTCACCACATTATACATATACGGCTTACATAACTACAGCCCTTGGTGCAAAGTTACCGTTAACTCAGTGTTAGCCAGCTTAACTTGAGTTAACGTTAGCCTTTCTGTTAATGTTACTGTGCCTGACAACAGACAGCCGACATTTGATAAACTTTTTTACTTACCAGACCAAAGCGCAGGTATCAAGAAGCAGCCCCAGACTTTAAATAACAACTGTTGACGACTGTCTGGCAAAGGTTTCAGTCACTTGGATACATTAACGTTACTTTTCAGCTAACGTTAGTTGACGTTGTGGTTTCATTCATACTTCAGAGGCAGGCGCTCGAGGAGCTTCCCCTTAGAGTCGTTTTCAACGACGCAGTGTTGAATTCCCTGTACGTTAACGGGCCTCCACATAAAGGTACTGACGCGGTCATTCCAGAGCACAGTTTTAAAAAATGTTTCATAGCGCTTACGAAAAAAGCTGGGTTATCTCTACTTTGTAAAGTATGTTAGTTAATTAACTAATTAGTTAGATAGATAGATAGATAGATAGAGACTTTATTTATCCCGAGGCAAATTCAAGATTTAAAGCACTTTCTGTGATTACAAGAATGAACAATCTGTCATTTATTTATAACTGTATCAAATCAAATCAGCTTTATTGGCATGACTGTATAACAATATTGCCAAAGCTATAAGAACAATTAATTTCATGCATTTCATTAAATAAGTAAATAAAACAGTAAAAGTTGTGTTTGTGTGTTAATAAAAAAATTAAATATTAATAAAAAATATATTAAAAATTAAAATAAAATAAATAAATGTGTGTGTGTATATTAATAAATAGATAGAATTAAAAGAAATATTAATTAATTAATAAAATAAATAAATAAATAAAATCAATTGCTAAAATATCAAGCAATCAAAATAATAATAATTTGAAAATTTATACTATTATTTATTTATTTGAGTTTCCACTGGTTGTCTTCAATTCGCGGCATGAGGAGATATATTATATTATTTGACATTTGGGCATTTCGCCAAGTATCTATATAGTAAAATATTTTAGTTGGATGTTTATTATTATATGAGAAGGAAAACTTGACAAACAATTCAATTTCAGGATATAGACATTCTTATGTATTATGTTTTGTATAATGTTTTGACACTGTTATGTGTTCTCTAAAATAAATAAATATTTACTCAGAAGAACTTTTTCTTTGGTACTATACCACATAGGACATGTACTGTGTGGTAAATGTATGGTATAGTACCATAGGACATGTACTGTGTGGTGAATGCATGGTACTACCATAGGACATGTACTGTGTGGTGAATGTATGGTATAGTACCATAGGACATGTACTGTGTGGTGAATGCATGGTACTACCATAGGACATGTACTGTGTGGTGAATGTATGGTATAGTACCATAGGACATGTACTGTGTGGTGAATGCATGGTACTACCATAGGACATGTACTGTGTGGTGAATGTATGGTATAGTACCATAGGACATGTACAGTGTGGTAAATGTATGGTATAGTACCATAGGACATGTACTGTGTGGTGAATGTATGGTATAGTACCATAGGACATGTACTGTGTGGTAAATGTATGGTATAGTACCATAGGACATGTACAGTGTGGTAAATGTATGGTATAGTACCATAGGACATGTACAGTGTGGTAAATGTATGGTATAGTACCATAGGACATGTACTGTGTGGTAAATGTATGGTATAGTACCATAGGACATGTACTGTGTGGTGAATGTATGGTATAGTACCATAGGACATGTACAGTGTGGTAAATGTATGGTATAGTACCATAGGACATGTACTGTGTGGTGAATGTATGGTATAGTACCATAGGACATGTACTGTGTGGTGAATGTATGGTATAGTACCATAGGACATGTACAGTGTGGTAAATGTATGGTATAGTACCATAGGACATGTACTGTGTGGTAAATGTATGGTATAGTACCACAGGTTCTGTGATACACAACCACAGAATTGGCTTTACCTGTGGTACTGTAAGGTCGTACCACATGAATACCATAGGAACATTTTCTAGTACCACAGGAAATTTTTGTAAGGGTTAGCAACAGTAACTAAGGAGGGCGGGGCTTAGCGAAGGGTCAGTTCAACTTTGGCAGGGGCGGGCGTGTGCGTGAGACGAGGACGACCGCGACAGTTTCACGGGAACACGCCCGCTTGTCGCTACACCTGTCCCAATGCCCGGGCCTCCCTTCCTACACGCTCGCCTCTCATTGAAAATGAATTACGAGGCGCGTAAAATGTAGCTCCTTACCTAGTAGATAATTAGGAAGTGAACAGATGCTGGTATTGAGTGCTTTGTGAGCCAGAGAGAGGCAGTAATTGTTTTCTGTTAATTACATGACCTTTTGACAGAAAAGGTAGCGACCACAGGCTAAGCAAGACCTCCCAGCACTCAGTATTACATGAAACACAGGGAAAGTGTGGGGAAGTGACTGGAAATCAAACCAAAGAAGCTGAGACGATTTATTTATAATGTGTAATGCATCTTCAAACATGTGGTATTTGTGCTACAAATGTTTTTCTTTCATCTTAAAGCAGCTATAATGACAAAACAGGAATGTGTGTGAATTGGAATACATATGCCAGAATTCAAAATAAATATCTCAAAATGATTATCAGATAGGCTATCTGTATATACAGCAGAAATAGTGGCAGTCATCATAGCATTACAGTGGGTTGAAGAGGTCAGACCTGATAGGGTGATATTATGCACAGACTGCAGTTATTATGCAGTTATTAAAAGCATTCAGTCAATGACATCTGTCAGACAAGACCTATTGATAGAAATGTTTCACAGCTTGTTAAGATTACATCAGGGAGGGATAGATGTTCAGTTTTGTTGGGTGCCAACACATGAGGGAGTAAATGAAAATGAGATTGCAGACAAACTAGCAAAAGAGGCATTAAAAAAGGAAATAACAGTTCAAATACTGCTAGGAAAAGGAAAAACAGCCAGTAAGAAGAAAGCAACTGAATGGTGGGAGGAAGACAGGAAATGAAGGAGTTACTATAAAATACAAAAGTTTGAAAATTATAGTGAAAGGACCAGGCGGGAAAAATGATAATGACAAGACTGAGAGTAGATCACACAGGACTGAATGGCACCATGTTTTTATTGGGGAAAAGGAAGAGTGAAAAGTGTGAAAACTGTGGGGTTAAAGAAAATGTTGAACATATCATTTTGCACTGCATATTGTTTGATTTGGAAAGACAGATATTTCAAGATAGGGTTCAGGAAGCAGGGCGGGAATGAAATCTGATGGGGGTATTGGGAACAAAAGGAGAAGAAAGGGGTATAAGAATCACCAGGAAGGCATTATTTAAATTTCTTAAAGACACTGGGTTTGTGAACAGAATATGAGAGCACCTATTGGGGTTTGTAGTTGAGTGATATGATGTACACACTCCAGTACAGTAGGTGGCGTTAAAGGTTGTTTGCAAATCCGCCATTAATTAAGAAGAAGAAGCAGAAGAAGAAAAAGAACCGGAAGTTGTACGCCATTGAAATTTTATTTGACCAGCTTTTCTCACAGGCTAAAAAACAGATCAAACATTGCGCATTACAGCTGTAGTGTACTTGTCGTTGAAGTTACGCGATGAAACACAACTCGAACGTCCCGGCTTTCCTCACCAAGCTTTGGACGCTGGTCGAGGATGCAGACACCAACGAATTTATTTGCTGGAGTCAGGTAAAGCTGAACTGTATACTACCGTTAGCATGCCAGTTATTAAAACCAGCGCAAAACAGACAGCTAGCTAGTGAGATTAACCTCAAATGAACGTCGCAAGTGTAGTGTTTCGTCACACCACACGAGTACCAACCGTGTATTTCACGCTACGTAGTGGTTTCAGCATAGAGAACGATTGGCAAGCAATAGCAGAAGAAGCTAAACATCAACCCAGTCAGTCATTTTCCTACATTGTGTACCAAAGTTACTAGTTAGCTAAGACAAATCTGGTCTCTGCATAATGCCAGCATCTGAGTTACTATAAAGCTGTGTTTGTGTGTATAGTTTCGGGACATGGAGCTACGTTACACACCAAAGTAAATCCAGTAACATTAGCCCTCTGAGGAGCTCTTCTGACCATCATGGTGGTGTTGATTGTTTGCAGGAGGGCAACAGCTTCCTAGTATTGGACGAGCAGCGCTTTGCCAAGGAGATACTCCCCAAGTTCTTCAAGCACAACAACATGGCCAGTTTCATCAGGCAGCTCAATATGTGTAAGCTTGCATTCATCACCTCAACTTTTGTTTGACTCGATCACAGGACATTAGTCACTTGACAGTGCTTTGCAGTGGTTTTAGAGGGACTGAGTGTCTGGTTAAAGCTGTTTGATTTTGGCTTCGTTGGGTTAGTCTGCAGGACTTGACCATCCGAGCCAGAAAGCCGGGACAGAACCAGGCAGGGCTGCGAGTGACAATTATTTTCACTAGCAATAAATCAGATCATAATGTATTATTTGATTTGATATAAATGTCAGGAAATAGAGAATAATGCCTGTTATAGATCTCCACAGTCCAAAACTAAAAGATTTTCAGTTTAGCAACATAGGATACAGAAGAGCATCCTATGCTGACGTTTTAGAAGCTGGTATGAGCAAATGTTTTACTTCAAAAGGACATTGATTTATCAAAATAGTTGCTGATAATTTTTCTGTCTCTCAACTAATTTATTAATCACTGCTGCTTTAGAACCACATTTTAGTCAGTAAAAAACAGAGCTGGATATATGCAGGGACAAATGCTAATGCAACCATACTTAGGTACAGTATTAACATTTCATCAGCTGCTGGTCAGTTACTATGTATTCAGCAGCAGGAGACAAGTTCATGCTGAATCTCTGGTTTGCTGTTAGATATGGGAGTCATGTGACTGTCTTAAAAGTAGGACTCACTCAGTTTAATGGATTATTTTGTTAGTTAATTATAGGGCTGAACGGTTAATCATTTTCAAATTGTGATTTGAAAGAACACGATTAGCTAATCGTGAAGACGGTGATTAAAATGTATGTTGATTAAACGGCGCATCTGACCCGTTTTAAACAGTCATCCAGTTACAGATTCATTCCGTTGTTGTTGTTGTGTGACACATCTGCTCGCCAATCACAAGTCTCATGTTAAAGTCCTACTCACCAATCAGAGCGGGCCCTGAGCGTGTACAACAACAAATGAAACAAGAGGAAAACGTGGGATAATGGCGCCAGCCGAACCGAGACAGGCGCCACGGTTTTGTCCGACGTCAACTCACATTGAAGTGTTTCAGCAGTGGAGTGTTTAGGCTACACGTTGTTAACACGTTGTTAATTTGCCATTTTGTGTACTTCAACTACAGATAACAGCTCTCTGTAGCTCTCTGCAGGCTAACATTACATATCCACATGGAGCATTTCAGAAGAAGAGCGTTTTGCCTGACTTTGCTGACTTGTTCAGATTTTGCTTATTTGTTCCATTGTCCTTGATTTTTGTGCTTGTACTATGGTTAAGTCGTCTACATAGTTTAAATATTCAGTTTCTTTTGTCTGTTTTAACTGTGTATTTTGAACATCCGGATTGTGTGTGTGTGTGTGTGTGTGTGTGTGTGTGTGTGTGTGTATGTATGTGTATATATATATATATTTTTTTTTTTTTAATGGAACAACCTAAACAAAACCCAGCAGGATGAATTGGTGATCCAAGATGGAAATACTTGGATTAATCACTTTAGTGATTTATAGAGTAATATTACAAAAAATGATGATCAGTACAAGATATTCACGAAATGGAAAACTCTGGAGGGGGTGATTAAAAAAACAACCAAAACCCTCTAGATTACCCTGTAACAGAACAAGAATTAACAGAAGTCATCCAGTCCCTGAAAGCAAAAAAGGCTTGTGGTATTGATGGAAGCTAGGTGGTGTACTGAGTGAGGTAGGGCCTGATTTTCCTTATGTTGTATAGAGAAAAGCGGCATGACCGAGAGACAGCAGCAACATGGTCTGAAAAGGGCAGCTGGTCGTCAATCATGACACCCAAGTTTCTCACCACCTTGGTTGGAGTGATGGTTACGGAGTCAATTTGTAGTTTGATGTTATGGTGGATAGATTGCTTGGCTGGAATGACCAAGAGTTCAGTCTTGGAGAGGTTTAGTTGAAGGTGGCAAGCCTTCATCCATGCAGATATGTCTGATAGACAGTGCGTGATCCGCGCTGAGACAGTGGGATCGCCTGACGGGAAGGATAGGTAGAGTTGCGTGTCGTCTGCGTAGCAGTGGTAAGAGAAGCCGTGCGAGCGAATGATCGGCCCCAGTGAGGTGGTGTACATTGAGAAGAGAAGGGGCCCAAGCACTGAGCCTTGGGGTACCCCTGTGGAGAGGCAGTGGGAGGAGGATAATTGTCCTTGCCACAAAACATTGTAGGAACACCCCGAGAGGTAGGATTCTAACCACAGGAGTGCTTTACTCGAGATGCCCGTTGCTGAGAGAGCGGATAGCAGGATCCTGTGGTTGACTGTGTCAAAGGCAGGTGATAGGTCAAGCAGGATAACAACTGAGGATTGGGCTGCAGCTTTAGCTGACCTTAGGGCTTCTGTTACAGACAGAAGAGCCGTTTCAGTAGAGTGGGCATTCTTAAAACCAGACTGATATGGATCTAGGAGGTCATTCCCTGAGAGGAATTCTGAGACCTGTTTGAATACTGCCCGTTCAATAGTTTTGGATAAAAAAGGTAGAAGAGACACTGGTCGATAGTTCTCAACTTGAGTTGGGTCAAGTGAGGGCTTTTTGAGCAAGGGTGTAACCCGGGCCCTTTTGAAAGTGGTCGGGAAGGTTCCTGAAGCCAGAGAAGTATTTATGACATGAGTGATTGTCGGGACCACAGTAGGAGATATGGCTTGGAGGAGATTCGTAGGAATCGGGTCCAGTGGGAATGTAGTTGGACAGCTATGGGTCAAGAGTTCTGATACTTCGCTCTCTGTGAGAGGAGTAAACGAGGAGAGTGAACAACCACTGACCTGGAAAGGCAGGAAAGATGTAGTAGGACTGCTACATTGGTTGAGTTTGAGTGTTTCAAAGAATTGGCTAGTTATAGCCTCCACTTTTCCTGTGAAGAAGGCAGCAAAGGTATCAGCAGGCAAGTGGGTGGTGGAGAAAATAATTTCCTTCAGATTTGCTACTATTGTCATTATTCTAATGTGCTTCATCAGGATGATTGAATAAAATATATATTTATTGATTAGACATGTTTTTGATATTTATTTTGGATAAATTGGTATGTTAATCGAGTAATAGGCAACTTTTCTTTCTTTAGAATAAACAAAATTAGTCGTTAGATTAATCGACTTGAAAAATAATCGATATGTACAGCCCTGGTATTGATGACGTAGCCTTTCGAAACAAAACCAGCATGGTAGCTAACGAATGACATCTGCACTGGGGTGTTCACTGTCGTTTTACCTGGTCCACGCTTGTAAAATATCCACCGTGGCGCGACTTGTAATGTTTTAATCCTGCGTTTCTCTGAAAAATGCTACAATGTGTCACCTAACCTGGGTGGCTCGCTGAAATAAAGTGTATGCATGGGAAACACTGACTGAACTGTTTTCTTTTTACAAGCCAGGTCTTCAGTAACCCTATCCATAAAAAAAAAAAAAAATAGTTTTGTGGTTTTGTGTCTCCCTCCATGTTGTTAGAGTTTGTGAGTAGAGGGGCTGTGTGGTGAGGATGAGAGACAAGCAAAAGCTGGCAGGAGACATAATTAACTCAACATCAAACTATATCGGTATATATGATATTGTCTAATTTTATCTCTCTTGAAATTATATAGGTATATCTCACTATACTGATATACTGGCCAGCCATATCACACATACATTTAGGATGGAGTCTGTGTTACTGTTTTTTAATGTGTTTACCTGTGTGTGTCTGTCTGTTCAGATGGATTCCGTAAAGTGATGCACATTGACACCGGTATTGTGAAACAGGAGAGGGACGGTCCAGTAGAGTTTCAGCACCCCTACTTCAAACATGGACAGGATGACCTGCTGGAGAATATCAAGAGGAAGGTTAAGTCATCTCTCCATTATCAGTTTATCTGTTCAGTCAACAGAATTCACATTTTAAAATATATATAAATATAAAAGACGTCATGACTCAAGGGATCCCAGCAGTGCTTGACAAGCACATGTCGCAGCCATTACCAAATACTCCACAGTGAATGAATGACTCATAAACATTCAAAAATCCATCATGTAAATATGTATATATCATGGTCATTTTCACTGAGATCAGACATTGCTGAAAGCAGAGTAAAGTAACATCCACTTGCCAAGTATCCTAACAAACTGCTCAGCTGTTCTTCGAGGAACACTTAAGATGCTGAAAGCAAAGTCAGGTTAAGGAATTCATGTTCGTTTCATCTCTTTACACCAAGGGCGGAGCAAGGTGCAGATTTGTTTAGTCTTGTTAAATTAAAGTTTGTTCCTAAATATTCCCTATATCAAGACATTCACTCTGTCTGGTTCCTTTTCTCATTTGCTGGCTAATGTCTTGTGCAACACTCTCAAATAGTACTTGTATCACAATTTTGCTGTAAACACAAGATTTGATTGTAATTTCTTTCTTTCAGGTTTCTAATGCTCGGCCAGAGGACAATAAGATTCGACAGGAAGACCTGACTAAGATCTTGGCAAGTGTCCAGAGTGTTCACAGCAAGCAGGAGAACATTGATGCCAGGCTGGCAACACTCAAGAGGTGAGACTAAAGTTCTGTACATTTCATACCCAAATATATATAACAATGACCAAAATATGGCCAACAACCAAAGTTGCATGTAGAGAATTCCACCAGTAAGGATCCAAACAAATTTGACACATTGTTAAAAACTCAGCTGCTGGCTGAGACAAACTAGTCACTCCTCCTTCGACCAGGTAACGTTACCTGCAGTCTCAATAAGGGTATCAATAAAAAGTAACAATCCCCATACCTAGTACTAATAATGATATTACTAATTAATAAAAATATTAGCATTAGATGGGCCCTCGCATGTGTAGCGCATCCGGGTGTAACACGGTCAAGCCGTATATTCCATAGCTCTGCCGGTGCGGCTCTGAATTTTCAAATGCTTAAAACACGGAGGACTGAAACGTCTACCGGGTGCTGGTGGCTTGTAGATGTTTTCAGGGTGGGACCCTTATTAAACGTGTAAAATTTCGGACAGATCTGAGCATGTACAGTCTGTGTCATGGTGAAGCGTGGAACTTCGCCGCCACGCTGTTAACCGAAAACTTACAAGTTTGTGTACCCGGGTTAGCCACAGGCTAGCATTCATCGGCAGTCCCTTTGCCTGATCTTGTTAGGCATCCTAAAATAATACAATAAAATACATTACACAACAGTTAAAAATTACACTGTGTTAAAAATGTTCAGAAACTAATTCCTACATTGGCACTGAATATTTTCGTTAAACAAAAATCAGACAGAAGTCACAGGGTTAGTTCTGCAGTCCATTCTCTCTCTGTAAATGACCTAGGGATGAAACGATTACCGGTTTAACGGTTATTTTTATTACCGTACACATTTTAATTACCATGATAACCGGGTACGGTTAACCGTGCTGTTATAATCTCATGGCAAACACTTTCCAGCGTCTCCCAGACGCAGGTGCGCATGCGCAGAATGCAACGTCGATTTGTTTGGGTCAATGAAAACACGACGGAAGACAGCGCTGCAGAGGGAAACTTTTGATTGAAGAAAATAACCTTACAGTGAATGCAGGGTGAGTTAACTTTTAGCTTTGGTTTGTCTCTGACTTGCTAACAACAGCGTGTAAACTGAAGCTCTCAGTGTTGCTGCTCTTGTAAAAACGCTGCACGTTGTTCTGCTGCTGTGTGAGTCGTGTCGGCAGAGTCTGTTCGTCCATTGCTCATAACACGTTACGTAGCATATCTAGAAACGCTACAGACTCCTCTGTATTCATGTCAGTTTTTGGGCTCATTACAGTTACTATCACGGTCTTCTAAAGACTTATTTGTTTTCATGTAATTGTCCACGGGATAATTGTATTACCTATAGGCCTATAATATAAAATATTGATAATGCACACTTAGATGATTTTCATTTGTTTACAAAAGGTATTTGCTGTTTTATTTTTTATGCAAACAAAATGGCAATTGTATTTGTAGTTTTCAATATAAAACATGTTGAAATGGTTTCTATGTGTGTATCAGTACATTTTAATATTTTTTGGCGCATTTTTACAATACCGTGATAATATTGTTAACCGTGATAATTTTGGTATAATTGCGATAAGAAATTTTCACACCGTTTCATCCCTAAAATGAACTTAACATGTTTTGTTAAGGGAGAATGAAGGCCTGTGGAGGGAGATCTCTGATCTGAGACAGAAACATGCCCACCAACAGCAGCTCATCAAAAAGGTGAGCACTTCACTGGACTCATCACTTTTCACCATGTATTCACATACATGTCAACTTGCTTGTTTTATTAGGGGTCCAAGCCCGAGTGGGCTGGGAACCCACGAGGCAAGCTAACAAATATTTGCGAAACGCTAAAAACAGGAAGTATAATATATCTCAGGCTTGGAAAGGCCGATCAACACAAAACTTGAGGACCTTATGCGACCTAACAGAGGTACAGACAGTAAAGGTGAGAGGCTATAGACTAAATGAAAAATGGTACAGATATTTATAGTAGTGTTAATGATAACAATTGTAATGTTAATGATTATAATATCAATAGGACTAGTAACAATAGTTGTTGTAGCAGAGGGTGTCGAGCAGTCACAGATCCAGACTCCACAGCTCCAGAGCCAGAAACACCTGCAGGAAGTGATAGGAGGAGAGAGGAGAGGGACGAGAAAGCACAAGACTACCGGAAAGGGGAGAAGTTGTGTTAGTAACATGCAATAATGGGATGAGGTTGCATACAGAGGGAGAGACAGTAGAGGAGAGAGGAGCTCAGTGCATCATGGGAAATCCCCCAGCAGTCTAGGCCTATAGCAGCATAACTAAGGGATGACTCAGGACTCACCTGAGCCAGCCCTAACTATAAGCTTTATCAAAGAGGAAAGTCTTAAGCCTACTCTTAAATGTGGAGATGGTGTCTGCCTCCTGAACCCAAACTGGAACCTGGTTCCACAGGAGAGGAGCTTGATAGCTGAACGCTCTGGCTCCTAGTCTACTTTTGGAGACTCTAGGAACCACGAGTAACCCTGCATTCTGGGAGCGCAGTGCTCTGGTGGGGTAGTAAGGTACTATGAGCTCTTTAAGATAAGATGGTGCCTGACCATTAAGAGCTTTGTAGGTAAGAGGAATGATTTTAAATTATATTCTGGATTTTACTGGAAGCCAATGCAAAGAAGCTAAAACAGGAGAAATGTGATCTCTTTTCCTGGTTCCTGTCAGAACACGTGCTGCAGCATTCTGGATCAGCTGAATGGACTTTTTCGAGCAGCCTGATAATAAGGAATTGCAGTAATCCAATCCAGTAATTCTAATCCATAGAAGTAACATTAATTTCAGATCTCCGTAACCGCAAGCCCCTTTCATTTAAAATTTAAAAATTTAAAAACACTAAAGAATTGGCACTTTGCTACAATGTAAAGGAGTGAGTGTACAGCTTGTATAACAGTGTAAATTTGCTGTCCCCTCAAAATAACACCTAACACAGCCATTATCTAAACCGCTGGCAACAAAAGTGAGTATACCCCTGAGTGAAAATGTCCAAATTGGGCCCAATTAGCCATTATAGTGAATGCTTTTGAGTCCACCAGACGCGACCGCAGTGCGTACCAGAAGCGTCTCTCCGCTCCGCAGAGAATAGGTAGCAGGTCTATTTTTGCCACAAGCCGCGTCAACCAGCACAGAGCAGATCGAATCAGGTTGGAAGTCAGACACAGAATGGCATAGAGAATCCGGTCAATTTTCAAAATGAAACACCCTGTGGAGACTCCCGATCATAAAACGATAAGCACGGTTAAATGGACTCAAAAACAAAATCATTAAGCTACTTAGCCTACTTGATCACAGTAGAAGCGCAAAATGCAAACACAGATTACCACATCCCAAAAATCTAAACATGTCAGCAAAATCAGGCAGGCAAAATGCTCTGATTCTGAAATGCTCCTTGTAGGAAATGCAGCCTGAAGTTGACAGAATGAAACATTGTCACACAGAGCTGTGAAGAAGGTAGTAGAAGCACAAAAAGGAAAAATGAATAACAAGTAAATGTGGAGCAGGCTGCATGATCTGAGACGGTTCCACTGGACTTTGACGCCGGGCTATGGACGCATCAAAACCGTGCCATAGCCGGTGGATAGTCAGTGGATTCCTGGCGTAAGGACATGGATTACTGGAACCATGTCCTGTGGTCTGATGAGACGAAGATAAACTTATTTGGTTCAGATGGTGTCAAGCGTGTGTGGCGGCAACCAGGTGAGGAGTGTCTTGGCTACACTCAAGAATGGTGGTGGGAGTGTCATGGTCTGGGGTTTTAGGAGTGCTGCTGGCACTGGGGAGCTACAGTTCATAGAGGGAACCATGAATGCCAACATGTACTGTGACATACTGAAGCTGAGTGTGATCCCCTCCCTCCGGAGACTGGGCCACAGGGCAGTCTTCCAACATGATAACGACCCCAAACACCCCTCTAGAAAGAAATATTTTTGGGGTCGGGGGTGGTTGTCGTCGGTCGGTTATACAGTGGGGAGAACAAGTATGATACACGGCTGATTTTGCAGGTTTTCATACTTACAAAGCATGTAGAGGCCTGTAATGTTTATCATAGGTAAACTTAAACTGTGAGACGGAATCTAAAACAAAAATCCAGAAAATCACATTGTGTGATTTTTAAATAATTAATTTGCATTTTATTGCATGACACATACCAACCAGTAAGAATTCCAGGTCTCACAGACCCAATGACCATTTGGATGATACAGAGGAAGAATGGGAGAAGGTCATGTGGTCTGATGAGACAAAAATAGAGCTTTATGGTCTAAACTCCACTCGCTGTGAGGAAGAAGAAAGATGAGTAAAACCCCAAGAACACCATCCCAACCGTTAAGCATGGAGGTGGAAACATCATTCTTTGGGGATGCTTTTCTGCAAATGGGACAGGATGATTGTGCCGTATTGAGAGGAGGATGGATGGGGCCATGTATCGTGAGATTTTGGCCAACAACCTCCTTCGCTCAGTAAGAGTATTGAAGATGGGTCGTGGCTGGGTCTTCCAGCATGACAACGACCCGAAACACACAGCCAGGGCAACTAAGGAGTGGCTCCGTAAGAAGCATCTCAAGGTCCTGGAGTGGCCTAGCCAGTCTCCAGACCTGAACCCAATAGAAAATCTTTGGAGGAAGCTGAAAGTCCCAGCGTCAGCCCCAAAACCTGAGGGATCTGGAGAAGGTCTGTATGGAGGAGTGGGACAAAATCCCTGCTGCAAACCTGGTCAAGAACTACCGGAAACATATGATCTCTGTAATTGCAAACAAATGTTTCTGTACCAAATATTAAGTTCTGCTTTTCTGATGTATCAAATACTTATGTCATGCAATAAAATGCAAATTAATTATATAAAAATCATACAATGTGACTTTGTGGATTTTTGTTTTAGATTCCGTCTCTCACAGTTGAAGTGTACCTATGATAAAAATTACAGACCCCTACATGCTTTGTAAGTAGGAAAACCTGCAAAATCAGTAGTGTATCAAATACTTGTTCTCCCCACTGTATCTACCAAGTTCACTCTAGCATGAGCTTTGCAAATTTAAAGCTGCATAAGCCTAACCTATAGTCACTCCTAATGGCTAAACCTGACAGCTATTCAAGTCACACTGTGGAGTCTAACTGCTGAACACGTTATGGTTAGAATGTTACTGCTGAACGAACTGTCCGTTGGAAAGCAAGTCTGATTAAGACATAAGTAAGCTAGTTTACAGTGTTAACTGCCCTGTCTGAGACAGTAATGTTACCAATTTTATAACTTAGCCCGCTGTTATTAGCCAATAATATCAGATAAACCTTTCAATCATAAATTATCGCCCTGTATCTTTCTCTTGTTGGAGTACACAATTGAAAGTTATCTATACAAACATGTAAGCTTAAACAGATCCCTCTGACACCATCTCTGTGTGTTTATCTGCATGCCGTATCCTTCTCACCCTTTTAACCCCTGACCAGTTTGCATGCCCATTAATGGCTGTGTGATGTTATTTTGATGGGACAGCAGATTTACACTGTTGTAAAAGCTGTACACTCACTAGTTTACTTTGTAGCAAAGTGTCATTTCTCCAGTGTTGTCACATGAAAAGATATAATCAAATATTTATAAAAATATGAGGGGTGTACTCACTTTTGTGAGATACTATATCCTCTGCACATGCTTGCTTGAGTCATTATGAAGTGGAATGTGGCATTGGATTGCTTACTTTTGGAAGGGGAATGTTGAATATAACCATAGCCAGCCGGTGCTGTGTTCATCATTCGTATCTGAGCTGCAAATCCAGTTACATTATCTGTGGAATCTCACATGTTCTTTTTTTCAGCTGATACATTTCATCATCACGTTGGTACAGAACAACCACATCCTGAATTTAAAACGCAAAAGGTGAGTTCCCACTGTGTTATGTTTTTCATATGGGATTAGAGCAAGAGTACTGGTCCTTTAAATGAAACGCAGTCCCTGCATCTTACAGGGAAGCACCGATGAAGTGGTCAATAAATCTAATTAGCGGCTTCTCAATAAGCCTTTATCAAATTAGTTGCCCAATAAGAAGAGCTGTCAGATTTACAGCCATTTCTGACATTGTATTGTTCATGTTGTAGGCCATACGATCACAAACTGTCAGTGGGGGCAGAATAATGAGCTGTTTCATGCTAACATGTACGATATTTAACTACATTTGGATGAAAGCTCCAACGTGGGACTTCACCACAGGATTGCTCTGACAGTTTCTGCTTTAAAATGATAGTTCATATTGTTGGGTAAATCATGGTAAATGGTCTGTACTTGTATAGCACCTTTCTAGTCTTTCCGACCACTCAGTGCTTTTACACTACATCACATTCATCCCATTCACACCCTGATGAAGAGAGACTCAGGTGCCATCTGAGAACAGAATCAGAAATGCACATTTATACACCGATGGCAGGAGCAATTTCAATTCAGTTTTTTTTTATATAGCGCCTACACAATAGACACACAAAGGTACAGACAGTAAAGGTAATGTTGGTATAGACTGAATGAAAAATGGCACTGATATTTTTAGTAGTGTTGATGATGATAATCATAACAATAGGACTAGTAACAATAATTGTAGCAGAGGGTGTCGAGCAGGAACACGGGGGTCAAGTTAGTAACATGCATTAATGGGACGAGGTTGCATACAGAGGGAGAGAAGGAAGAGAAAGGAGCTCAGTGCATCATAGGAAATCGCCCGGCAGTCTAGGCCTATAGCAGCATAACTAAGGGATGGTTCAGGACTCACCTGAGCCAGCCCCAACTATAACCTTTATCAAAGAGGAAAGTCTTAAGCCTACTCTTAAATGTGGAGATGGTGTCTGTCTCCTGAATCCAAACTGGAACCTGGTTCCACAGGAAAGGATCTTGATGGCTGAACGCTCGGGCTCCCATTCTTCTTTTGGAGACTCTAGGAACCCTGCATTCTGGGAGCACAGTGCTCAGGTGGGGTAGTAAGGTAATATGAGCTCTTTAAGATAAGATGGTGCCTGACCATTAAGAGCTTTGTATTTGAGAAGAATGATTTGAAATTCTATTCTGGATTTTGCAGGAAGCCAATGCAGAGAAGCTAAAACAGGAGACGAGTTTTTCTGTATCATTTTTAGACAGGATGTTCCTGACTTTCGCAATATTATGTAGGTGAAAAAGGCGAAAAAACTCAAATTCCTCACAGTGGTGCTGGAGGCCATGGCGATGCCATCCAAGGAAACTATATCTTTAGATAATGCGTCACGGAGGCGCTTGGGCCCCAGAACAATAACTTCATATTTATCTGAGTTTAACATCCTCAAGGCACATTTGAAGTTTAGCTAACTGATGAGTTTCATCTGGCTTAATATGATATATATAATTGAGTATCATCTGCATAACAATGAAAGTTTATGGGGTGGTTCCTGATAATATTGCCTAATGGAAGCATATATAAAGTGAAGAGGATTGGTCCGAGTACAGATCCATGACTACTTTGTACGTGTTAATAATGAGTTCTCCATGCATGCCAAACTGAAATCGATCTGATAAATAGGACTTAAACCAGCTTAGAGCAATTCCTTTAAAGTACTGTTGTACTTTAAAGTAACTGTAAGTGGTCAGATAAAAAGGGATTCTGTGGGAATACTATTAAATGTTCAATACCATATACCAGAACAAGGTCGAGGGTGTAGTTAAAACAGTCGGTTTATGAACACACTTAGAGAATCCAATAGAATCTAACAGAGAGATAAACGCAGTACTAAGGCTGTCATTCTCAATGTCCACATGAATTTGGGGTTCAGTATTGGAATTTGTACTTTAATGACTTGCATCATTAATCTGTTATTAAAATTTTTTTGTCTGAAATAAGCTGTCATCACTCTCATAATGTAAGAAAGTCTGTATGAACTTTACATGTTGACTTGTCCCTGTGTATTTGACAGGCCAATTCTTATGAACAGCAATGGAAAGAAGCCCAAATACATCCATCAGATCTATGATGACAAAGTGTGTGTGGAACAGGTCAGTAAATAACAGTACCTGGTAAACATGGGCAGCAGTACCCATAGTGAACGTTGTTGGTTACTTCTCATATTTGACTTTTTAAGCCTACTTGGTTATTTTTTGTTTTTATAAAGATAATGTTGTGTTATTTGGGAATAGTTCTGACTGTGTACGTCCTGTTTAGTCGTCTGTCAACAGTCTGAATAGCGTTACGGGCTCTGAGACGTCAGATGACGTTATCATCTGTGACTTGACTGAGAATGATGCAGAGGCGACTGCTGAGATCACAGAGGGATCACCCAGAGCCTACGAGCAAGGGTAAGACCATTTACTCCAGACTAACTTTTCGCGTTGGTTGCAGTTGTGCAAATAAATTTTTTCATTTAGGTGCACCAAATTTTTTCACAGCATCTTTAGTGCCATAACAATAACACTAACCTTCATTTCCCATACATATTGATAGTTATGAAAGTCACCTATGTTATGGCAGAAAATTGTGTCCTCTTACAGCCTTTACAACAGGTAAATGTTTGTCTTTATTTAAATCACAGCACAAACAAAAAATGCCCAAAACCTGTGATGATCTTTAAAAGTCCTTTTTACAAAGTGAAAACTCAAATGACTCAAAAGTGTGTTCTGCTCTCAGATACTATTCCCCTGCAGCTGGCCCAAGTCCCAAAAAAACACGTTGCAGCGAGGCAGAATGCTTGAACCGTGATTGTTCGGCTGGTTAGCTGTAGGTGCTAATCCGTGTCGCCTGCCCAATCCGTTGTGCACATGCGCGTTGAACAAGAAGTAAACAAAATAAATAAATAAATCTACTCTTGTTTTGTTGACTTTAAAAAAAAATATTTGATACAATATGGCATGATGGCTTATTCTATAAACTGCTTGCGAGTGGAGTTGGAGGGAAAACTGAAAAAAATGACATCATAAAATCAATGTACCATAAAACTTCCCAAATAGCTGCCTATCCCATTTACAGGCCTGGTATGGGAACACATTTTGATGTGATCATTTAAGGGAAACAACGAGCCCCAAAGTCTAATTCTAAGTCATAATTGGTAATAATCTGCTAACTTCTCTCATCCTGCACCGTGTTGTTGCCCTGATGTTACTTCAGAATAAAAGTGCATAACTCGTCTGTCGGAGCTAGATCAAATGAATGACGTGTATTTGATATTATTTGATCATTTTTATACAAGTATTATTCTGTTTTGAGATAAATAAACTGTTTCATAGTAGTTTCAGTTTTGTGCAAAAGGAGTTAAAGGCCTGTCCCATATGGATGCCTGTCCCAGAATATTTTTCCCAAGAGCGTGGCTTACGCCAGGATTGTAATTTGAGTCTAACTCTTCAATATATATTTTGACAAATTTGCAAAAACACTAGAAAATTCTGCAACACCTGGCCTTAAACTGCAGGACACACAGATTAAATACCTTCTATTTGCAGATGATTTAGTCCTCCTATCCCCAACAAAAGAAACTCTAGCAGCAGCTAAATATCCTGCATGACAAGATGATGATGCAAAACCGATACGGACATCAAGAAAACAAGCACAAATTCTATTTAGACGCATGTATAGACAACACAAAAAAATTACACAAATCTGGGTTTAACATGAGCACAACAGGAAACGTCAACATGGCTGTGAAAGATTAGAGGGTCAAAGCAAGAAATACTTATTATGCCATCCGAAGAAATATAAAAATTGATATACCAATAAACATCTGGCTAAAGATTTTCACATCGACTCTAGAACATAGTGCCCTTTATGGGAATAATATATGGGGTCTACTCACACCCAATTGCATCTTTCTGTACAGAATTCTGTAAGACCCCAAACAACGCCTGCAGAGCAGAACTAGACCAATACCATCTTATTATCAGAATCCTAAAAAACGCCAACGTCAGGGGGAATTCTCAACAGTTGTAAAACTCATGATTTCAGTCAGTTGTTTTTGTGACCTCTGTGATTACTGGTGGTAACAGCAAGTGCGTTTTAAAACTACAGGTCCCAGAATCCTGGACATAGCAAAACTAACGATTAGAGCCCAGCCGATATGAGCTAATTGCATTTAAATCAGCATCTTTGTTTATAACAGCAGATTTATGACTATTAAAAAGAAATGGACAGACAAAAAGCACCAGAAAAACACAAAAGAGAACAAACAGCTGACCAGAGTCTACCGGAGAATGTATAAACAACAGAGTGTTGGCTGTGTTAAGGTGAGTTAGTAATTTGTCACATTTAATTACATGACTTAAATTATAATAAAAATAACCCCTATCACTTCTCCTCTCCTGAAACATTCATGACTTGTTTAACCCTCCTGTTTTTCACTGCACCCTCCCAGCTTCCTCCTGGGTCACAGCAATAACGTTATGTTTTATGTTACAATAATTGAGTGTAGATTTATTTCTTACAGGGTTTTTCTTTCGTAGAGAAATATATAGCTATATAGCTGTATAAAAAAGGCCTGCAGGCGCAAACGCCATGCCTGATTTATTTTTTAACAGCGGCTCACCTTCAGCATGTTCGTCACAGTTCATCACTACAAGCTTGGCTTTCCGTTGGTTTCATCTTCTGGTATCTTTTAACACTTCTCTGTACATTTTTCTTTGCTATTCTCCTCACTTGTCAGGGATCAATTGCTGCATTCCATCACATCAATTTAAGGATTTTTATTTATTTATTTATTTATTTTTTAATGTTTAGTTCTTTACTTTTAACACATAAAAAAAAAAAAATGTCTTAAATTCGTTTCTCACAACTTATTTGGTCGCTAAACTATTTCACTCCAAGTATAGAAAAATTGCAAGCTGTAGTCTTTCCCCATACAATACTACCCGTGAGGATGACCTTATTAGGATGAGGAGCAATCTGATACAATTTCCCAATACTTTTATGTAACAGTTATGTGAGAAACCTAAGAAAGAAAAGAAATAAAATAGATAACCTTGCTTGACCATAACAACAATAAAAATAATACCCTACTATGGCTTCAACAGGTGGCATTTTATACAAGGTGTCAAATGAAGTACTTAATTCTTATAGGTATCACTTTAAAGAGGTGGTATTATGCTCATTTTCAGGTTCAAAATCCTATTTAGCGGTTGTACCAGAACCCCTCAATAGGTTTAATTTTAACAAAAACACCATATTTTTTTCATACTGCACATTGCTGCAGCTTCTCTTTTCACCTTATGTACATCTTGTCTCTAAATGATCTTTTTTGGGAGTTGCACATGTGCAGTTCGTAGTTGAGGACTACTAGCCAATCAGAAGCAGAGAAGTGCGGGTCAGCGAGAAGCCCATAAAGCCTTGTGCAGACTACATGACTCTCAGCGTCGGGCGATGGCCGTGCCGTTCACACTATACAACTTGCCGTCTTTTGACGGGAGTCTTGAAGTCGTTGTGCCGTTAACACTATGTGACTGATCGGTAACAGGGGGACACACACCACACAAGCTGACAGCGGCTGTGTCACCTGGCGCTGGTCTCCAAACCACGTTTCGTCAAGAAAACACACGTGAAATGTGAAACGGGAAATGACACGAACCTACACACGAAACAGCTGTTGTTTGTTATTATAAAGATACCAATCATAAAGACAAAGAATCTAGGTGTAAGAATGGATTAGCTCACACAGCTAGCAGGGATCGTCTGAGCTACAGAGAGAGCTGGAGGTGAGTAAAAAAAAAAAAGTTTTGCAGTGAAAAGTAGCTGCCTGCTCTCATTGGCTGGATATAGATATCAAGTCGGCCGACTCTTCCAGATATTTGGCATGCTAGATATCTGGCAGACGTTGGCGATGTGTCAGAAATGTGTCGGGGAGCCATTTTGATGTGTGCTTGTGTAGCTCACACATAACGACTGGCGACTGCAGATGGACAACTGATTTACCCCCGATCACAGCTTGATGGTCGCCGAGCAGCAAATGGGGCTAAAAATCGTGTAGTGTGAACTAGGCTTAAACCGCTTCGATTCAGCTATAGGCTACATGTTGCCGACCAGTTTGGCAACATGGAACGTGAAGGGACTGTATTCTATATAATAGTATTTTTCCATCCATAAAGTTTTAACTAAGCTCTGTCTCTACATCACAGTAACAACTTTTTGTCCACAGACTGCCTGGAGGGTATCTAGTGTTTAAAAGGGAGAGGAAGTGTGTGCTGCAGCTCAGTGTTTTTCCATTGGTGTTTTTGAGGGCATGTTGGACTAGCTGCTTGGGGAGCGTTATTTGAGTCGCATTTAGCTTTCGTCCCTGTGATGTCACAGCAGGGATAAAAGGGAAGCAGGCCACTTTGATCCAGTTATACTCTGGACCCACCTGCACGTTTACAGGTGGACAGAGGGTCCTGCAAATCACTCGGGCGCGAGATTTAAGACCACTTCCTTCACTCTGTTCAATCTCACTCTCATTATGTTTTCACTCAATTACCTACTCATTTCTCACCGTGTAAATATTTAATTAAAAGCAATGGTAAAAAGAAAAGTCTTCAGTCTTAATTTAAAAGAATTGACAGTTTCAGCAGACCTGCAGTTATCTGGGAGTTTGTTCCAAATATACAGAGCATAATAACTGAACGCTGCTCCTTGTTTAGTTTTGACTCTGGGGACAGAAAGCAAACCTGCCCCAGACGACCTGAGAGGTCTGGATGGTTCATAACGAAGCAGAAGATCAGAAATGTATTTTGGCCCTAAACCATTTAGTGCTTTATAAACTAACAGCAGGATTTTGAAATCAATTCTTTGACATACAGGAAGCCAATGTAAAGACCTCAGAACCGGAGTGATGTGATCCACCTTTTTGGTCTTAGTGAGGACTCGAGCAGCAGCGTTCTGAATCAGCTGCAGCTGTCTGATGGATTTCTTAGGGAGCCCCGTTACAGTAGTCAAGTCGACTGAAGATGAATGCATGGATAAGTTTTTCCAGGTCTTGCTAAGACATAAGTCCTTTAATCCTTGATATATTCTTCAGGTGATAGTAGGCTGACTTTGTAATTGTCTTAATGTGGCTCCTCAAATTCAGGTCTGAGTCCATGACTACACCAAGATTTCTGGCTGGATTTGTTGTTCTTAACATTACAGATTGAAGTTGAGCACTGACTTTCAATCGTTCCTCCCTGGCTCCAAAAACAATAACTTAATAATAAGCTCAATACAGTTACTCAGCACCCATATGGGATCATAGTCCCCTGGTGAAGGGTTATATAAATCTGTGTGTCATCTGCATAATTGTGGTAACATTTTGTTGTTTTTCATAATCTGAGCCAGCGGAAGCATGTAAATGTTAAACAAAAGAGGCCCCAGAATGGATTTTTGTCAGCTCAGATTTGTGTGATTACCTATAGACACAAAGTAGTCCCTGTCCTTTAAGTAGGATTCAAACCAGTTTAGTACTGTGCCAGAAAGTCCAACCGAGTTTTCAAGTCTGTCTATTAATATTATTAATTAATATTAAGGTCTTTGGCAGGAAAAACATTTTTAATCAATGATTTTATTAGAGTATTTTGGTGGTGTTACATCGTTTACAGCAGAGTCACCCACAATCAGAGTTTGAGGCCCAGGCGTTAGCTTTCCCTGCAGCCTTTTACTTTCTGATTTACTCTCAGTCCTTATCCTTCTGTGTGAGGATGGGATGTTATCCAGGTCATCAGACGGAGATCCAGGGTCCTGCAATAGTGGTGAAAATCTGTTCTGCTGTTGCACACTCGGTTGTTGGGGAGGTTTGTTATTACCCAGTATAAAGGCTTTCTTTATTCCCACATTCCATTCACTTCCACATTCACTTCTAACCTGTGGATCTTGGTTTCCAGCACAGTGATTTTCTGTAGAAGTTTGTAGAAGTTGTCCGTGGAGAAGGGGGGCATCTTGTTGCTAATTAGCGTTAGCTATAGCTCCAGTCACTGCAGTACAGGCTAGTGCTATTGATAGGCCGCACTCGCATAGCACTAAGATCATAAAAGTGTTTAAAGTATGATAAGAGCCTACTTTATCTGACAGTCCCAGTGATTTAAATGTATCCAAGAGCTGCTGATTTCTAGCAGGGAAAAAAAAAAAGAGTTTAAGCAAAAGAATGCAAGCAGAGGCAAGAGCAAGCAGCAAAGCGTCTGCACTGTAAGAAAGAAGGAAGGTAGGGCATTAAGGGTACTGGTTTTGGTACAGGATTGTAAAACAATACCCAACAGTGGTTTTAATAGCCATTTATCAAACAACTGACAAACAGCTACCCGCTTTTTGTGTACGTTAGGTAGGTTGCCACTGCATTACCGTGAGTTGCCACAGCACCTATTGCCGTTTATGTGGTGTTTCCGGAGGCAACCTGGGAAGCCACAGATTTACCTGGGTAATAGTAAGTAGGCCTATATTAAAATAAAAGCCAAGCTGACTTCCGGTTGGCGAACAGCATGGAGTAGCAGTGTTTTCCTCTGTCTCCACCACGCAGCACTTTGTTTAGTTACTCAACTTACGTCGTTTAACCTACCCAAAACAAAGTAACAAACTGTTGGAGACCACATTGTGTCCACCAGCATGGTACACAGAACCAGCAAAAACGAAAAAGCCAGAACAGTCCGAAGCGTACCCGGTCGGTACGGCCAACATTGACAATGCTACTTTGGCTAGCATGCTAGCGGAGCTGCGCGCCGACCTGATAAGCAAACCCGACTTGCTAGTCGTTAGGTTCGAAAGCAAGCTAGCTGTTATTGATTGCAAGCTAGACGGGATACAGAACACAGTGCCCAACCATGAGCAACGCATCTCCGACCTAGAGTCGGGCCTAAACCAGCTGCAGTCCCTGGAGTCTACGCTGGTTGACCTGGCTAATGACAATGCCCAGATGAAAGCCAAACTCACTAATCTGAAAGGGAGAAGCAGACGGTGGAATCTTCGCTTGACAGGAGCACCCGAGTCAGTTGAGGGAGCCCAACCAACGTTCTTCTAAGACCTCCTGGTAGAAATATTGGGTAAGGACGTGCTCTCTTCCCCTCTGGATCTTGATGGGGCTTATCACGCTCTCAGACCCAAACCGGGTTCGGGGGAGAGACCTAGAGCTGTGATTGTACGTTTCCACAAGTTCCAGACGAAGGATTTAATTATCCGAGCTGCCCACAAACACCGAGGTGAACTCAAGTATAGAGACAAGCCTGTTTACATATATGAGGACTACTGTCCCGAGGTGATGGAGCAGCATGCTGAGTATAAGGAGGTCATGAGCCAGCTATACAGCCACAACATTGGGCCCTCTCTGCTATACTCAGCTAGGCTGAGGCTTGTGACAACGGGAGTAGATGGCGTCTCTCATCAGTGAAAGACCAGTTCCGTTTTGTTGGCTTTCTTTCTTTCTTTTTCCTTTGTTATTTCATTGGGGTTTTTTTTTTGTTTGTTTGTTTTTCCTTTCTTTCGCCTTTCAGCGCAATGGACAATACAATTACAAATTGACTCAGTGTAACATATATGACTGATCTCTGTCGACTATGAACAACATTCGCTTCATATTCAATTCAATTTTATTTATATAGCGCCAAATCACAGCACTTTTCATAAAAGAGCAGGTCTAGACCATACTCTATGATGTTATTTACAGAAGCCCAACAGTTCCCACCAAGAGCAAGCACTAGGCGACAGAGGCAAGGAAAAACTTCCTTTTAAGAAGCAGAAACCTCGAGTAGAACCATGGCACAGGGTGGGCGGGGGGGTGGGGTGAGAGAGAGAGAGAGGAGGGAGGCAGGCAGCCTACACAATATACACACACAGAGGTACAGACAGTAAATTATGTTGCTATAGACTAAATGAAAAATGGTATAGATATTTATAATAGTGTTATAATGATAACAATCGTAATGTTAATGATTATAATAACAATAATAATAATAGGACTAGTAACAATAGTCGTTGCAGTAGAGGGCGCCGAGCAGGAACACGGGGGCAGCAGGTGACCCGCAGCCACAGATTCAGACTCCACAGCTCCAGAGCCAGAAAACCTGCAGGAAGTGATTGGAGGAGAGAGGAGAGGGACGAGAAAGCACAAGACTACCGGAAAGGGGAAAAGTTGTGTTAGTAACATGCAATAATTGGATGAGGTTGCATACAGAGGGAGAGAAAGTAGAGAGGAGCTCAGTGCATCATAGGAAATCCCCCGGCAGTCTAGGCCTATAGCAGCATAACTAAGGGATGGCTCAGGACTCACCTGAGCCAGCCCTAACTATAAGCTTTATCAAAGAGGAAAGTCTTAAGCCTACTCTTAAATGTGGAGATGGTGTCTGCCTCCTGAACCCAAACTGGAACCTGGTTCCACAGGAGAGGAGCTTGATAGCTGAACGCTCTGGCTCCTAGTCTACTTTTGGAGACTCTAGGAACTACAAGTAACCCTGCATTCTGGGAGCGCAGTGCTCTGGTGGGGTAGTAAGGTACTATGAGCTCTTTAAGATAAGATGGTGCCTCACCATTAAGAGCTTTGTAGGTAAGAAGAATGATTTTAAATTCTATTCTGGATTTTACTGGAAGCCAATGCAAAGAAGCTAAAACAGGAGAAATATGATCTCTTTTCCTGGTTCCTGTCAGAACACGTGCTGCAGCATTCTGAATCAACTTCAGTTTTATCTGAGTTTAACATTAGAAAATTACAGGTCATCCAGATTTTAACATCCTGAAGGCACATTTGAAGTTTAGCTAACTGATGAATTTCATCTGGTTTGATCGATAGAGTATCATCTGCATAACAATGAAAGCTTATGAAATATTTCCTGATAATATTGACTAAAGGAAGCATATATAAAGTGAAGACGATTGGTCCGAGGACAGATCCTTGTGGAACTCCATGACTAACTTTGGCATGCATGGAGGACTCATCGTTAACATGTACAAACTGAAACTGATCTGATAAATAGGACTTAAACCAGCTTAGAGCGGTTCCTTTAATTCCAATGAAATGTTCCAGTCTCTGCAATAGGATCTGATGGTCAATGGTATCAATTGCAGCACTAAGATCTAATAAAACCAGTACAGAGACAAGTCCTTTGTCTGATGCAATAAGGAGGTCATTAGTAATTTTCACCAGTGCTGTCTCTGTGCTATGATGAGCTCTGAATCCTGACTGAAAATCCTCAAATAGACTATTGCTCTGTAGAAAGTCACACAGCTGTTTAGCAACTGCTTTCTCCAGAACCTTAGAGAGAAAGGGAAGGTTAGATATAGGTCTATAGTTGGCTAAAACATCCGGATCAAGTTTGGGCTTTTTCAAAAGAGGTTCAAAAGTACTGTGGTACATAGCCTGTTGATAAAGATAGATTGATCATATCTAGTATAGAAGTGCTGACTAAGGGTAAAACATCTTTAAGCAACCTAGTCAGGATGGGGTCTAAGAGGCAGGTTGATGGCTTAGATGAAGAAATCATTGAAGTTGGTAAAGATTGAGGGAAGCAAAACAGTCTAAACATATATGTGGTTCTACAGCTATTTCTAAGGTTCCTGAGTTTAGAGATAAGTTGGTGCCAGTTGAGGGCAGGTCTTGGTGAATTTTGTTTCTGATAGCTAGAATTTTATCATTAAAGAAGCTCATGAAATCGTAACTACTGAGAGCTACGGGAATACTTGGTCCAATAGAGCTGTGACTCTCAGCCTGGCTACAGTGCTGAAAAGAAACCTGGGGTTGTTCCTATTTTCCTCTATTAATGACGAGTAGTACGCTGCTCTGGCATTACGGAGAGCCTAGAGAGTTTTAAGACTATCTTGCCAAATTAAACGAGAATTTTCCAGTTTGGTGGAACGCCAATTCCTCTCAAGTCTCCGCGATATTTGCTTTAATTTGCGAGTTTCAGTATTATACCATAGAGCTAACCGTCTTTGTTTTAGTATTTTCTTTTTTAGAGGGGCTACAGAGTCGAGTGTCATTTGCAGTGAGCCTGCAGCACTATCAACAAGATGATCGATTTGGGAGGGACTGAAATTAGCATAGGAGTCCTCCGTTACTTTGTGACTTGATAATGAATTTAGAGCTGATGGAATCGCATCCTTAAATTTAGCTACAGCACTATCAGACAGACGTCTTGTATAGAAATTTTTGCCCAATGGCGTGTAGTTCAGCAATACAAACTCAAAAGTTATCAAACAGTGGTCAGACAAAGAGAGATTCTGTGGGAACAGCACTAAATTTTCAATTTCAATACCATATACCAAAACATGGTCGAGGGTGTGGTTAAAACAGTGAGTCAGTTCATGAACACTCTGAGAGAAGCCAATGGAATCTAACAGAGAGATAAACGCAGTACTGAAGCTGTCATTCTCAACGTCCACATGAATATTAAAATCCCCTACAATAATAACTTTGTCCGTTTTAAGGACTAAAGTTGACAAAAACTCTAACACTATAACGAAAAGAATTGGTTGCAGTGATTTCCAACTTGGGTGCAAAAGAACAAGGCTTTCAAATGAGTTATAGTTTAGTTTAGGTTTAGAGCTGATTAGTAGGCTAGAGTCGAAGATAGCTGCAACTCCACCTCCTCGGCCTGTGCCTCGAGGAATGTGAGTATTAATATGACTGGGAGGGGTGGATTCATTTAGGCTAACATATTCTCCATCACCCAGCCAGGTTTCAGTAAGACAAAACAAATCAATATCATAATCTGATATTAGTTCATATACTAGTACACCTTTAGAAGTGAGAGATCTGATGTTTAAGAGTCCACATTTAATTTTCCTATTAGTTTGCAGTATTGCTCTTGTGGTTTTAATATTTTTGAGGTTTTTATGTACAGCTCCTCTTCTCTTTACCTTTGATTTAAATAATTTCGATGGTCGGGGGGCAGACACCGTCACTATAGAATTTTCACTAAGTAACTCCTGAAATGGAGGAGCAGAGAAGTGTGTTAGACTGCGACTCTGCGTAGGGTTTGGGTGGGTAACTGCTGAATTAGAAGGGCAGAGAAGTGTGTTAGACTGCGACTCTGCCTCCTGGTCTCAACTCCCGGTTGTCATGGATTTGGTCCACTAATAAACTTGGCCAGATTTCTAGAAATGAGAGCTGCTCCTTCCCAAGTGGGATGGATGCCGTCTCTCCGAATCAGACCAGGTCTGCCAGAAAGTCTGCCAATGATCTACAAAGCCCACATCGTTTGCTGGACACCACCTCGACAACCGGCGGCGGAATGACGACATGCGGCTATACATGTCATCACTGGTCAGATTTGGCAGGGGTCCAGAGAAAATTACGGTGTCCGACATTGTTTTTGCATATGTACACACCGACTCAACATTAATCTTAGTGACCTCCGATTGGCGTAACCGGGAGTCGTTACCGCCGACGTGAATAACAATCTTACTGTATTTACGTTACGTACGTACATATCTTGGAATGTTAAGGGGGGCAAATCGTGCTACCAAGATAAATAAGATTGTCACATCTTCAAGCTCTACGTGGGCACATAGTATTCTTGCAAGAGACACATCTTTGTAGCAATGAGATTTTGCGTATTAAAAGAGGCAGATTTAATCGCCTATACCACTCGAAGTTCGGTGTCAGGGCAAGGGGTGCTGCTATTCTAATCCGTAGTGACATTTCATTTGAACCTGAAAATATTATAACGGGCCCCGCTGGCCGGCTTGTCATTAGATCAGGCAAACTGTGTAATATGCAGGTTGTTTTGGTGAGCATTTATGCATCTAACTGGGATGATGAACAATTTATTTCCTGGCTTACTGACTACCATAATATCAGTAATCTCAGACCATGCTCCCACCTCGTTAGATATAAACCTTCCCGATTACAACCCCAATTTCACACAATGGCGGTTCAATTCTAATCTACTTGCCGATGACTTATTTGTAAACGCCATGAAGTCAAACATACTGCTATTTTTTGAAGTGAATGACACATCAGAGGTGTCCAGAGGAACTCTGTGGGAAGCTTTTAAGGCCTATTTGAGGGGTCAGGTTATTTCCTACTCATCCGATCTCAGGAAGTTAGCTAGAGCCAGACAATTGGAGCTGTTGCAAAAGTTTCGGGACATTGACAGCAGCTATGCCAACCGCCCTGAACCGTCTCTCTACAAAAAACGTTGGCAGCTTCAAGCAGAGTTCAACCTTTTGACCACCAACGAGGCAGAATTACGATTGCTCAAGTCTAGACGAGTCTTTGAATCTGGGGAGAAGGCTGGCAAGCTTCTGGCCCAGCAAGCGAGGGCTGCAGCCATGTCGAGGCTCATCACGAGTATTAAATGCTCATCAGGGGCTGTCCACACTGACCAAATCTCCATAAATGAAACATTCTCCCATTTTTATTAAGATTTATACTCCTCTGATCACACACAAGTTGACTTGGATAGGAATGTTTAAACACTATTGAGTTTCCTAGGATTGATAGCGGGCTGGCTGAGGGCGTTGGTGGGCCAATTACATCACTGAGATTATGATCGCGATCATGGCTTTACACAGCGGCAAGTTGCCAGGTCCGGATGGGTTTATGGTCGAATTTAACAAGTGGTTTGCCCCACTCCTCTCTCCATTTCTGCGTGACATATATAATGAAGCCCTGTCACTTGGCCGTCTCAACCAAACTTTGATTAATGCTACAATCACTCTTCTCCTGAAAAAAGATAAAGACCCTCTAATTTGCAGCAGCTTTAGACCCATATTGCTGTTAAATGTAGATTAGAGTTTGTCAAAGGTTTTGGCGCTGCGCCTCCAACATGTTCTACCAGGGATCATCTTACCAGATCAAACAGGCTTCATGCTGGGGAGGCAGTCTTCCCACAACACTAAGACTTTTCAACATACTTAACATATGTAGCTCATGCGATCCAGAGGCAGTAGTGTCGCTGGATGCCGAGAAAGCATTCGATAGGGTGGAATGGGACTTTCTCTTCGAAGTAATGGAAAGATTTGGCCTGGGTTTGGGGTTCATCTCATGGGTTAAGCAGTTATATTCAACCCCCGTAGCGTCTGTGCGAACAAACAACACAACCTCCCACCTCTTTCAACTTCACCGTGGCACAAGACAAGGATGCCTGCTGTCTCCGTTATTATTTGCTATTGCCATTGGCTGTCTGGCTACGCTCCGAGGAGGAATTTGAAGGTTTTTCCCGCTTTGGAACAACACATAAGCTGTCATTGTATGCCGACGACTTGCTTCTTTATGTGTCTAACCCTATTTCATCACTACCAAAGGTGCTAGACATTTTACACCAATTTGAACTACTATCGGGCTATAAACTTAATTTTGAGAAGAGTGAACTGTTTGCGATTAACAACCTGGTGGGGCGTCTGTCAAGCAATGTAGCCCCCTTTAAACGGGGAGACACGGGATTTAAATACCTAGGTATTGTCGTCCCCTAAAAGACACTTTCAACAGCAGTTTTGTTCCCCTGCTCAAGAAGGTTGAAAAGGATTTTCATAGGTGGTCCACGTAACCTCTATCCTTGGCAGGCAGGGTGAACCCTATCAAAATGTCCGTCTTACCTAAATTCCTCTACCAGTTTCAACATATTCCTGTACTAATTCCAAAAAAGTTTTTTGCAAAATTGGATAGATCAATATCGAACTTTCTCTGGGCCAACAAACCGGTACGCATGCGGGAAAAGGTCCCGCAGCTACCTAAACGAGAGGGGGGTCTTGCTCTTCCCAACTTTATACAGTATTACTGGGCAGCCAACATTCAAAAACTTATGTATTGGATAGACGAACCCTCCAACGACTGTCCCACCTGGCTCCTTATGGAGACTGCCTCCACTCAAACTTCACTACGATCATGGCTGTTCTCTCGGTCTCCCGCTCCCACTACTGCTGTCAGCACTAGCCCTGTGGTTACTCAGTCTCTCAAGATATGGCAACAATTTAGAAAACATTTTGACCGGCAGGAGCCCTCTACTCTTGCCCCAGCATACTGGAACCACAGTTTTTTGCCATCCACAACAGATTCTGCCTTTCAGCTTTGGTCTGACAGGGGTATAGGGTCAATTAAAGATTTGTACAATAATGGCATTTTTATGCCCTTCCCTGATTTATCGACTATTACAGAATCATTATCCCCATTTCCCGACCCTTCCCCCTAAAACATTAATCGACACTCTTTTTATGGCAGACCCCAAACGGAGAGGGAATATCTCTCATATTCACTTCAACTTTTCCTCATCAAACCAGAATAGTATGGGAACAGGATCTGGGGCTCAACATGGAGGACAACCAGTGGCGCAATATCCTCCAGCTAGCTCACAACTCCTCAATCTGTGCCCGACACAGGCTTATTCAATGCAAACACTGAAATAGTATACATGTTCTTCTGCTCCCACTATTACCCAGAGACGGAGTGGGGTTGGGGTGGGACCTCAGAATAGAGGTGGGGAATAGAAAATGATAAAAATGAGCACTGTACCTTTCTCTGGCTACTTGTTTTGTAGACACTTGTCTCTTTGATACTCAATAAAATATATATAAAAATAAATAAATAAAACCCAAGCTAGTAGAACAGTCATTCTGTAACATTATGCAAGCACTATAAACTGTTATACCAGACCTGGACCAAGAGAAATATGTTAGCAACAGTAGTTGATTATGTAATATATAATATTGTGCATTTATTCATGTAAACAGCAAGAGTCACGTTTAATGAACGCATTGTTTGGTGCAATACAGTTGGTAATATACTGTAGGTTAACCTAGGTCAGTGGTTCCCAACCTTGGGTCTTTATCTGTTTATCTGTTTATCTGTTTTGAGGCACATTTTTAAAAAATCGTGATAACACACTAGATAATTTATACAAAAGTCACTTTTTTCCTCACTGAAAATAGTAGGCAGACTACCTTGTAGTAGGGCTGTAATGGTTTTGAAACAGACCAAAATCTGTCTCTCGGATCCGCAACACCTGATCGTGGACTTTTGTATCGCGGATCCGAGAGACAGAACTGCGACACACCCGCTAATTGGACTGTTGAGCTCTCATTAAGACAGTGCAACTGCGAGCTCGGTAGCGGTGCATATTGTAGGCTATTTGTATTAACAGTAGGTTATTGTAGGTCATTTTTCACCTTAGATTACTTTATTTACTTGAATCTGCTCCTCTGCTCTTCTCCCCACACTCACACACACCTAGCCTGCATCTCTGGTCTCTCACGGCAACACGCCAGCTTGCTCCGCCTCTTTCTTTCTCTCTCTGCCTGTATGTGTCTCAGCTGACTTTCTCCATCAGCAGTACGTTTCATAAAGTCGCTGTGTTTAATAAACTCACCCGTGATTCAGTCGAAACTGAAACTTAACGTTAGGTGAGTGACTGCAGTGGTGTGTTCACTGCCGTAATGTAACATTTCCTGCGTGTCCGTTGACATAATACCAGATGACCTCTCCCTCACTGTTTCTCTACAAAATGCTAAAGTGGGTTGCCAAATATACTTTGGCAGGTGCAACTATACCTGTCCGGCCCACCTAAGTAAAATATGTTGAAAACACTTAGTGCAAGCTGTAGGCCTATAGGTAGACTATTTTGTAAATATTACACCTTATAAACCCCTTTTCTTGGTATTAAACAATACCAAGAAACAAAACACCAGGAGACTGTTGGTGAAGGCCAACCAAGAGCCATGGAGGTGTCATTTGACTCCATTTGTTCCTATTAGTAAGTAATTAAATCATCTTTTTCTGTATGCGTGTTTTGTCAGCTGTTGGGGGGGGCTCAGTTTTTCTTAGATAAAAGTAGGGGGTGCGCCAAGGAAAAAGGTTGGGAACCAATGACCTATGTAATTATTGTGTGTGCAGAGTTGTTACTGTTGGCACTATATTTATTATCATATTTATGTGTTTTTTATTATTAAGGCCTTGTAACCTAGTTACATCTAACTCATCTTAATTCACCCTCAGCCCAGCAATAAACCTGCATACCCTTCTGTTCTAACCTGGTTCTAACACTGCTGTCAGCTTCTTACTATGCTTTCAGACCAAAAGCGAAGCAAGTGTTCGGGGCGGTGAGTTTACATACAAAGTCAATGCAAAGACGCGTAGAGCCGCGATTTCCTGTCGGGCAGTGCTGGCTACGCGAAGACTTTCGCGTGAGTTGAAAATTTCCAACTCAAGCAAATTTTCGCCTGTTCTAATCGCCTTCTTGCGTTGTGTGTAAACACTTGCAGCAAATGTACTCATGTGAAGACAGCATCGTGAGGATTAAATTTGCGTTTGGTCTGAAAGCACCATTAGCAGCTCAGGCAACAAACAAAATGTCATAATATAGATCATCTGGCCAAAAGAATGATTTACCATATGTACTGTTTGAATCTTTGTTCTTCCATTCCACATTCCAACACTCCCATTGTGTAATGCAAGTGAAGAGAATCCATACAAGTCTTAAACATTTATTCAACATATAATGCACATACATACTTTCAATCGCATTGAATGTTCAGAAACTTTAAGCACCACTATATATCATATTTTTCAAACGCCATAATATTATGAATTAACATAAATGTACAATCTATGGCTGCAGAACACTGACTGTAAATCCATAAGGTAAGAACATTTTAAAAGGTCCTCAAGTCCAGCAGGTCTGTAGAAAGTCCAAAAACCATAGGTGTCATTGACACTGGGGACATGTCCTCACCACTTTTTGAGTGGCTGATTTTGTCCTCTCCACTTTTTGAAAGCATAATGTAATGCTGTGTTTTTCTTGTCACTTTAACTATACCTGTAGTACTGGGTAGACGTGGGTAAAATAAGAACACGGGGACAACTTCTTCAGGATAACTGCGTCCATTTGTTTAATGCTCCAACACCAGCCCGCGACCCCGGAACATTCACAGCAACCGTCAAAGATCGCTTCCTCGTCATATCACTCCGCCAACCTTGTCCGGTACTAACTTTAACTTACAGGCAAGGTGGACCATGTAATGTAGTTCCTGTTAAAGCTTAGAAACAGAATGCAACATAAGAATATAGTCAACATTAATTAAATCAAGCAACTTACATCAGTAAATGGAGTAATCTATAAAATCTAAACAAAAATAAATCTTGTTAAAAATGTTGGGAAAAATAGTTTGCAACAAGAAATGTTAACAAATGAAAGTGCTTTGAGAAAGGTTTAATTCTCCAGAATGCAGGAATTTAAGTGTTTAATGCACAAAATGTCACATCAGATATTTCAGCATTGAAGATTCATTTAAAATAGCGTTAAAATAACTTCTCGTCCTGTTCTCTTGAACCCAATATTGTGCATTGTCACACCCCTTATCTGAGCCCGGATATCCCCACCACTCAACACAAAGTGACGCAACACATAATTAAATTATTTAAAAAAACAGGCTGTCAACGCTGAGAATGTCTTCTCGGGGCGTCAGGTCTGTGAGGCCATATTACATATATAATGTTCTGGCTGATATTGATTTTTGTTTCCTTTCACCAAACCCAATTGTTCACCATTGTCATTGGCATCCTAATGTTGTTCTCTGTAATCCCACAAACATTTTGGTAACATTTTAGTGCACAAATGTGCCTGAGCAGTTCCTCCCTCCATGGATTAGTGTTAAACAGTTATAAAAATGTGTTTACAACATTTATGCTTTCACAGAGGAAAAGCTTTCACGAATAAGCTGTTTTAAGCCTGCTATTTTATTATTTATTTTATTTTATGAGAGCAGCTGCTCCTTCTATGAGTAAAAACAAATGGGTATTTATGTGTGTATATATTTTTCAGAAAACACGTAGATGAGGAAAACCTTGAAAAAGTTGAAGTTAGCAGAAAAGCTGCCAGCAATAAGACCTGATGGCCCTCAGCAAGTATGCCCGCACATACAAAGCCAGCACTGTGCCCCTGACTGATGATCAGGTGAACACTGGGTGATCAGCATTTGCAAAGAGGAAGCTTTCAGTCTTTCAATAACATCGGTGGAGTATGTGGTCAATAATTTGAGGGACACAATAAGAAATTAAGGAGGCCACATGCTGTGGAATTTTTTTTTTCTTTTTAACTTTAATAGTTTTTGCTTGAAATGAAAAGATTTAAGCATACTGTTGTACAATATCAGCCAGAACATTGAAAATATGGCCTCACAGACCTGACTGACGTCCCGAGAAGACAGCGTTGACAGCCTGTTCTTTTATAATTTAATTGTGTTTTTGGACTTTGGACTTTCTACATGCCTACTGCTCTTGGGAACCTGTTCTTACCGTACGACCTCACGGTTAATGTTCTGCAGCCATAGCTTGTGTTAATTCATAATATTATGGCCATTGCCATTAGAAATATGCTATATGGTGGTGCTTGAAATTTCTGAACCTTTTAGAATTTTCTATATTTCTGTACAAATATAACCTATTCTTAAACATACTCGGATTTTCACACAAAGTAGATCAACAGAACTAAATTCCACAAATAAAACAAATTATCTGTGGTCATTTATTCATTGAGAATTATCAAATGTTGCATATCTGCGATTGGTAAAAGCATGTGATCCTTTGCTCATAGTACCTGGTGTGCAGCAATAACTGCAACTAAACATTCCAGTAACAGTTGAACAATCCTGCTCATCGACTTGGAGGAATTTTAGCTCATTCCTCTGTACAGAACAGCTTCAACTCTTGGATGTTGGTGGGTTTCCTCACATGAGCTGCTCACTTCCTCACCCTTCTATCATTTTCACATTATTCTTCTTAAACAACTTGTGTGCTTAGGGTAGTTGTCTTGCTGCATGACCCACGTTCTCTTATTCAGTACATGGACAGATGTCCTGAACCTTTCATTAAGAATTTGCTATTAAAATTCAGAATTTATTGTTCCATCAACAATGTCTGGCCCAGATGCAACACAACAGGCCCAGATCATGACACTACCACCATCAACATGTTATTATGCTGGAATGTTGAATATGCTGAACATAACTTTTCATTTAAACCGAAAGTTTTGGTCTCATCCATCCTCAAAATATTGTAATAAAATATTAACGACTCTAAAGGTTCATAGAATAGGCTATATACTTAGAATCATTTATCCCCATTGATGAACCCCACAAAGGATATTATAGCATTTAAAAGCATTATTTGGAGGTGCATGCAATTGTCTGGAGGCATGCAAAACTCGCATAACACCAGATATTCCCATTACGTGGGGAGACATGGCTGGTAGCAGTTTGCCCGCTTGAAACACATTTCTGAGGACCTCTCTCCACTTTTCTAAGATCAATTGTCATCAGGTTCATGTGACTGGTTTTGTCTCTGGTTTGGAACCCAGATATCTTGTTTATTTATTTATTTATACAGCCATGTGTAACGTTAACTACTGACATAACGACGCTTGCTGTAGCGTGGTTTATTTGCTCCAAACCAGCTGATACACACATATTTCGCAATCTTTTGTTATTCTTTTTTGTGACATTTCAAAAGTACGCTTAAAATTCGCATGACAATTGGATGGAAACATGGCTATTGTTAGAGAGGCATTTTGTTGCCTAGTAAGCCTAGGTTCCCCCGTGATCTTCAATTCCTCCATTTGTACATAGTCTGTCTGACTGCGGATTGGAGGAGACCAGACTCTTCAGAAATGGTTTTGTAACCTTTTCCAGCCTGGTAAGCATCAACAACTATTTTTCTGAGATCCTGAAAGCAAAAGTTCACATACTTTTAAAACAAGTATAGTATTTTTGTCTATTACTTACTGAAATCTGAGTATGTTTTAGGTCAGAGGTCACTAATAGGCGGACCGCGGTCCGGATCTGGACCCAGCCGCCGTCCTCTCCGGACCGCCGACCTACAGCCCATTTATTATTGAGACTTACTACCTCGTGACGGAGCGTTTCTATTTGAACCCGCGCAGCTTTTCTAGCATTTACTGTACTGGTTTAGAGGACCAGGAAACTCACAGACCAATCGCATGTGCTCCAATCGTCTCATGTGACGCTGCTCAGCCAATCCAATCTGTGCATACCGATGCTTGCGAGTCGAGTCCGCGAGATTCACCAGAGACGTTTTGGAAACACACCCGAATTGAGGAGACGAAAGATAAAAGAGATTTCACATGACTTTTAATCAAGAATGTACAGATTTTTACATGTACATTCCTCCCACGGGCAGTTCAAAACCAGAATATCTCATAGATCTCCAACATGCTAGCTGGAGCTCACGTTTCTCACTGAACAACAGAAAGTAGGAAAGTGGTAGCTCTGTAAGAAGAAATGAAAGAGAAGAGGAGGCATTACAGCTGTTCATTTGTTATGATGTGTTGAGTGTTTATTATAAAATTGGTTAAGACTACACTTCATCACTTCAAGCTACACTTTTTATTACATTTTGTCTAAAAATTAGGCACTTTAGTTTACTTAAATTTAGAATTTAGTATTTGAATAGTTATTTATTATCCCTCCAGTTTGATGTGAAAACTGACTGAAATATTATTTGATTTGACAGTCCGTTGTTGACTAAAAACATGTGTTGATACAACTATAGGTTATAGTACTGAATGATGCAAGTTTGTCGTTTTGATGTTCCGGACCTTTGCTTCAGGAAATTTTCTCTAACTAGACCTCTTTGAAATCTAATTGAATACCCCTGTTTTAGGTCATATGTCTGCAGAAATACAGACAATTCTAAAGCAGAGGTCACTAATAGGCAGACCGCAGCCGATTTATTATTGAGACGAGACAGAGCGTTTCTATTTTAACCCGCGCAGCTTTTCTTGCATTTACTGTACTGGTTTAGCGGAACAGGAAACTCACAGACCAATCGCATGTGCTTCAATCGTCTCATGTGATGCTGCTCAGCCAATCAAATCTGTGCATTCTGATGCTTGCGAGTCGAGTCCGTGAGATTCACCAGAGACGTTTTGGAAACTCACACGAATTGAGGAGACGAAAGGGGAAAGAGATTTCACATGGCTTTTAATCAAGAATGTACAGATTCTTACATGTACATTCCTCCCACGAGCAGTTCAGAACCAGAATATCTCTTAGATCTCCAATGCTAGCTGGCAGGACAAACTAGAGCTCACTGAACAAGAGAAAGTAGGGAAGTGGTAGCTCTGTAAGAGGGAGTGAAAGAGAAGAGGAGGCATTACAGCTGCTCATTTGTCATAAGACTGCACTTCATCACTTCAAACTACACTTTTTCTTTAGAGTAGTTATTATTTATTACCCCTTCAGTTTGATGTGAAAACTTGACAGTCAGTTGTTGACTAAAAACATATGTTGATACAACTATAGGTTATGGTACTGGATGATAACGCAAGTTAGTCGTTTTGATCTTCCAGACCAGTTCCAGACTTCAGGAAATTTTCTCTAACTGGACCTCTTTGAATTCTAATTGAATACCCCTGATCTAAAGGGTTCACAAACTTTCCACCACTGCACCACTGCACCACTGTATATGTTGAATACATGTTTCAGATGTCAAATGTGTGCCATAATGGGGCACCTCACAGTAAATCAGTGGCAACCTAACTTACACAAACAGCGGGAGGTCCCGTGGCATCTCAGGGAAAATCTTTGGCATCTCAAGCTGCCACTGGAAATACCATAATAAACAGAGGCAGGTGCCACGGCAGGTATTATAGCCCACATCCAGAACAGCATTCAATATCGGCCCATTTTAAATGTTTATACAGGAAAGGGGTCTACTATCCAAATTATTTTCGAAATCCTAATATCGGCTTTTTTTCACTTTAATATCGGCATCCCAAAAACCCATATCAGTCGGGCTCTACTACCGATTGTGGTTTCAGGAAATATGTTGGGTAGTATTTGGCCTTCTTCCATTGGGTAAAATCACACTGCTGCACACGGCCTGAGTGTGCCGACAGCAGGCACAGTGCTGGTTAACATGGTGTTCAGTCTACAGCTTCTGACTCTCCATTACTCCCTGCAGTATTTTAAACTGGCAAACGGTAGCGGTCAGTGCTAATCTCCCTAACAAACACAGTGCATTTCCCTGTGCCTACTTCATAAAGTCTATTCATGTTTTGCCAGATAAATGCTTTAAATGTGAAGCTGCAGCAGGAAATGTTCACTCTGCATTAGCATCAACTTCATATAACTAATTTAGTGATAGATAGTGACTTAACAGACATTTATTTAAATTAAATCTTTTGAAAATGTCATCCCTCAGTGACATAGAAATTGTGGAAGTAGAGGTGGGCGGCAGTGCGGTGCTGCCAGCAGAGACGGAGGTGAGCACCATGTGCACAGGTGACATCAGACAAACAGAGGCTGGTGTGTCCGCAACAACAGGCCAAAGCCAGAGGAGCGCTTTAGATAGCAGCGGACCAACCAGCAGCGCCCTGCAGATCAATAAACCCTCAGGCCTGAGCCTGGAGGACCCCGTCAAGATGATGGACTCCATACTGAACGAGAACGGAGCAATATCACAGAACATCAACCTGCTGGGCAAGTAAGTAATGTAAATGTAAATGCTCCGTACTTGTATAGCGCCTTTCTAGTCTTTTCGACCCCTCAAAGCGCTTTTACACTACATCTGCATTCACCAGTCACACACATTCATACACTGAGCCTAAGTGCTCAAACGGAAACTAACATTCACACTCACTCATACACTGGCGGAATAGCCGCCAGGGGCAAGGGTTCAGTATCTTGCCCACCCGCAGCCAACCCGCTCTACCTCCTGAGCCACAGCCGCATCTCCCAATCAGCAGGCAGGCTCCCAAGCACCTACCCTAAAATTCTTTAAAGTGCTTAAAAAAGTTTAACAGCAGAATGTCTGTGCAGATCTAATGTTTTTCAGAGGAATCATTGTTCTGATTAGCCATTTGATTGCTTTGCCTTCAACTGAGTTAAAAATTAACATTGCCTTAATAGAAAACATGCAGAGTAGGGTCTGGACACGTTTCCTCTTTTTCCTGTGAAGCTGCTAAACTGTGCCTTGTTTGTAAATGTAAATGTAAATGCTCCGTACTTGTATAGCGCCTTTCTAGTCTTTTCGACCACTCAAAGCGCTTTTACACTACATCTGCATTCACCAGTCACACACATTCATACACTGAGCCTAAGTGCTCAAACGGAAACTAACATTCACACTCACTCATACACTGGCGGAATAGCCGCCAGGGGCAATTCGGGGTTCAGTATCTTGCCCAAGGACACTTCGACTTGCAACCAGGGGGAGCCAGGATTGAACCGCCGACCTTCCGATTAACGGCTAACCCGCTCTACCTCCTGAGCCACAGCCGCCCCCAAAATGGTTTGTAAATGGTCAGCATCCTGTACTGCTCTTTGCCTGAAGAGGTTAAAACCTCTCCTATTCATTCAGATGAATAAAATCTCTCTGAACAATGTTCCATCACACCCATCAGTGACCCATTTTGTGTTTCCTTACATTAAAGAGAATCATTTTGGTACAACAGTACAAAGAAATTCAAGTTGGGGAGAAAGCAAAACCTTAACTGAAACTGCCTCCTTTCTTAGACCTAAAACCAAAAGGAATATAATACCACCCAGAATATAACTGCAGCGTTGTGGTGACACTGACAGACTGCCCTTTGGTGTCAGTCCATTTGGTCATACTTAAAACATTGGAAGTGAAGAGTTGTTGATTACTGATGGAGCATGGTCTTGTGTGTGTTTGTGTGTGTGTCTGTGTCAGGGTGGAGTTGATGGACTATCTGGACAGCATTGACTGCAGTCTGGAGGACTTTCAGGCCATGCTTTATGGAAAACAGTTTGGCATCGATTTTGATGAGGTAAAATTATATCACTTAGACACTAAACCAAAAAACAGTCACCTTATCAATACCCCTTCAAACTCAAAACATAACAAATCGATTTTGCTCAGCACTGTGGATAAGCGTGTCTACTCCACGTAAGGCAAAGGTAGCCCGATGATGAGCGTGACCTTCATCTATAAGAGGAAAATACAGCAGTTGGAAAGTAGAAAGTAATGATTAAACATTAGAGAGGATTAAAAACTGTCTAGAAGAGCATAATATGTACAGTATCTCACAAGTGAGTACACCCCTCACATTTTTGTAAATATTTAATTATATCTTTTCATGTGACGACACTGAAGAAATGACACTTTGCTACAAAGTAAAGTAGTGAGTGTACAGCTTGTATAACAGTGTAAATTTGCTCGCAGCCCCAGACCAGGACACTCCCACCATGCTTGACTGTAGGCAAGACACACTTGTCTTTGTACTCCTCACCTGGTTGCCGCCACACACGCTTGACACCATCACCTAATAAGTTTATCTTGGTCTCATCAGACCACAGGGTATGGTTCCAGTAATCCATGTCCTTAGTCTGCTTGTCTTCAGCAAACTGTGGACTTTCTTGTGCATCATCTTTAGAAGCGGCTTCGTTCTTGGACGACAGACGTGTAGACCAGTTTGATGCAGTGTGCGGTGTATGGTCTGAGCACTGAAAGGCTGACCCCCCACCCCTTCAACCTCTGCAGCAATGCTGGCAGCACTCATACGTCTATTTCCCAAAGACAACCTCTGGATATGACGCTGAGCACGTGAACTCAACTTCTTTGGTCGACCATGGCGAGGCCTGTTCTGAGTGGAACCTGTCCTGATGAACCACTGTATGGTCTTGACCACCGTGCTGCAGCTGCAGTCTTCTTACAGCCTCGGCCATCTTTATGTAGATCAACCATTCTTTTTTTCAGATCCTCAGAGTTTTTTGCCATGAGGTGCCATGTTGAACTTCCAGTGACCAGTATGAGGGAGTGTGAGAGCGATAACCAAATTTAACACTCACACCTGAGACCTTGTAACACTAATGAGTCACATGACACAGGGGAGGGAAAAAGGCTAATTGGGCCCAATTTGGACATTTTCACTTAGGGGTGTCCTCACTTGTTGCCAGCGGTGTGATGTATTATTTAGAGGGGACTGCAACATTACACTGCTATACAAGCTCAATACACTTACTACTTTACATTGTAGCAAAGTGTCACTTTTGTGACATACTGTATGTGTATATACTTTAGGTCATACAAGTAAAGTTTTTTTTGTAGTAAACAGTCTCTTACATTCCTACTGATTTGTGTAACATAGACAGCCTACATATTATTACACTTGCACACAGAATGAGGACTCACTGGAATCACGTCAGTAAGGGATCAGATGAAGATCTGTCCTTTAATCCACATCTATTTTTGAAAAATCTTCTGTTTTGTTGGGTGTGGAGCCAGTATTCATCATTTTGTCTCCATGTGTTTTCAGGAGAGCGTGTGCTCCAAAGAGAACACAGCACAGCTAAACCAAGGCAGGATCGAGGAAGACAACACAGGCGAGTTGAGCACACCCAATTACCTGGACCATACAGAACCATTTATCTACATGAATGCCATTTTGATAAGTTGAAATAATATGTCAACCTTCCTCTTTGCTGCTTTTCCTGTTACTGTTGTAAACTGAATCTCTGAGTTTTCATCGGACAGAGCAGCTATGGTAAACTCATGGATAAAGAAGACACATAAGTCAATATAAATGAAAACAGGTTTATGAAACTGGCCTGTTAATTAAGATCTCCTCTCTAAAATCACTGAGGCTGCAGGGCTCGCTGTCTGAACGTAATGCTGTTGTGTTCAGAACTTCATTGCAACCGCAGTGGAACAAATCAGAAAGTGGAACAGGATCAGGAAAACAGGATGAAATCTAACAGATTTTATGAAGTGGTGTATATTAATATCCTACTTCTCATCATTATCACTGAGTACAGATGTGGTGTGTAGTCCACAGGGTAACTTCGAGTTAACCATGAACATAACCTGCTCTGAGCAGTTTTTAGAGATACAGCATAAATTGCCGTAGCAACTAGGGCTGGGTATTGATTTTTGATATCGATACAATACCTCGACACCGAACGATACTTTTTTCGATACCAATTTTATTCTCAACAAACGGAGAACCATTGTTGTTTGTATAAAGTAATTTAATTATCACATTATTATCATTTATTATAATAATTGTTCCTTTGAAAAATTCTACTGCTTGTCAAAAAGCAAGACATATTTTCAATTTAACATAGGCCTATATTGTGTTTGTGTTGTTTTTATTCCTCTTTCTTTAGTTTTTATAATGTAATTTCATTGTTTATTAATTATATATTTATTTTATTCACGTGTCAGTGCGTAACCGGCATGAACTAGTGTTTACATCACCACAGCCAATTACAATCACTTTTAGATTTGGGCACATCAAGCATGCTGCATGCTTATTGGCTGATTGGCGTTAACAAGAACATTAAGGTATCGAAATTTGGTACCGAAAGACAAGACATTTTTTGATACTCGATGGTATTGAGGCAATTCGGTTGGTGCCTAAAAAAGTACTGAACTCGATACCCAGCCCTAATAGCAACAGACCTCGGTTAACACCTGTCCACCTTTGGTAGTACGGGTTAATCGTGAAGTTACACCCGACGTCACAAAGCTACTCCTGAAGTTACCTGGATACCTGGTTGCTTTGACCACTGATGAGCAACAACAGTGTTTTGGAAACACAACTACTCACTACTGTAATTATCACTTTTCCTTCGCCGATTACCTGAAATGATTCATGTTACTAGTAGTTTTTTTTACTTCAGACAAAGTTCCCTGAAATGGGAGGATAAAAATAAAGTAAAGTGCCCTTGTCCAGTCGGTCAGCACAGTGGAATCTGACATAAGTGTGAGGAGCTTTTTTTTGCTAGCTATTGCAATTCCTGTAGATATTATTTACATTTGCACTCATTGTTGTGATTACAAGTTTGTACAAGTGCACCAAGACTGAAGCTCCTGCCTGAACAGCAGTTACTGTTCCTTCATTGTGTTCATTCTAGTCCCACAGCGAGCCTCAACAACAGCTTCATGGGTTCTCCGAGTGAGCTGATGAACAGCATTATTCCCAAACATGTTCCCACGTTTGATCTTGGTGGAGAACGCTGTCTAGCACATTCTTATTGCTGTTCTCCATCCAACAGTCAGAGAGTGCACTAATGTTTAGGTGATTATTATATTGTGGTTATTTTCTGTGTTGGTTGGACACAGTCCATGCTGACTCCTCCTGTGTCTTGTGTTCAGATAAGCAGCTGATCCAGTACACCTCCTGCCCCCTGCTGGCCTTCCTCGATGGCTGCTCTCCTCCTTCAGAGGTGGATCTGGGCACCGGCTCCTCTAACACCCACCTCCAGCCCTCGTCCAGCCCCTGTGTCTCTGTGGAGGCTGAGCCACCCTCAGAGTTGCTGGACACCAGCCTTGAGACGAAGCCAGCCTGCAGCTCCCTGATCCGCCTGGAGCCTCTGACGGAGGCGGAGGCCAGCGAGGAGACGCTGTTCTATCTGTGTGAACTGAGTCCGGCTGGACCAGAGGCTGACTCCATCCTGCTGGACAGAGTGTGAGCAGGAATGGGACTGGTGTGACGGTGATGCCATAGACTACATCCCTCCATCCTCCAGATAGTATTGGCTGTCTGTGTTCCCCCAACACACTCTGTGTGTGTGTGTGTGTGTGTGTGTGTGTGTGTGTGTGTGTTGCAGTAACAGAAGTGAAGAAAGCACCAGGCTGGTGGAAGAATAGCTGTGCTTTGTACCACAGACACATTTTTACATTTAAGAGGAGCATTGAAGATGACACTTGGTTATTACACCTTGGAACATAAATGCAGTTAGTGTGAAACGAGTCATAACTCACACACATACAGTGATATCTGCATCATTACAGATAAACATCCAGAAACCTTGTAGACATAAAAAGGACAGGCTCCTCATCATCCATCTGACAGTTGTCTGTACGTCCATGGTTACGCCTTCTTACGACTTGGCACAACATTATAGTTCCTGTTTAAATCACTCAATGCATGATGGGAACTGTAGTACCAAAACACAAACATTCTCATCCCAAATGGAAATAAAAAGATAAACAACAAAGTGACAGGACCCAATGAAAATTGCTTTGTTTCTGTTCTACACATAGTCTTTGCTTTACTAAGGCTCAGAATATTCCATCAGCATGGAAAGGTGCTGTGCTGTGTGCTGAAAACATGCAGAAATACAGGCGGAAGTTATCATTTGCATAAACATAAAAACAGTGGGCGACATTCCCGCACTGGAAGGCAGAGCCTGTACATCAGGTCCACGGTGTGGTGTAATTGTTCTCACTGTCAGAAGAGGGACACAAAAGTACCACTGCAGGTTTAAATAGAGGGAAAACTGAGCAGAAACTTTACTGCCATGTATCTGAAAGTGAAACCTCTTTTTTTTTGGATGAAAGGAGTACTTTATTTTTATTTCAATGTTTTCAACAACGCAATGGTTTCAAATGTAAAACGACATGAGAAGGACAGGGCACCGGGACCTGGATTTCCACCAGCACAGCTTCACCTCTGTGCTGTTAGCACTAAAGTCTCATCTGCTCTTCAGTATCACATCTGGTCTTACATCATCAGTGAGGAGACGACCTCACCTGACCTGCATGACCGAACCTTTGTATATACTTCTGTTTGGCTACTCGTCATAAAGTGACATTCCTTCAGTTAGTGCTGTTTTAGCTGGGGCTTGCTTTGACTTCAGATATGGGAACGTGACGTTTGTGACAGTGATTTAATGAAAACAACATTCTAGAGAATTGGAACTGTCTATTAACCTGTAAAACAAGCATCACTGCAAAAGCCATTTCACAGTTGAGAAGACAAAACCAGCTCTGATCTGAATCTGTCCTCCCACAACAGCAGTAATGGGTCTGTATTCATTTAGCAGTAGAAAAATATAACTGAATGGTCTGAGCACCGACGTTCATTCCTGACCACTTACACAGAGCTTTTAGCTACATTTCACTGTCGAAAATTCATGAAAAAAGCTCTGAACCCTCAGAAACCTTTTCAGGACAACAGGTGAAGACTAGCTTGTAAGTGGACCATCCATCCATCGTCAAACACTTATCCTGCGTACAGGGTCGTGGGGGGCTGCAGCCAAGGACAGGTCCTTGTAAGAGGACCTTGAATTGAAATTATTTTGTCAAACAAAAATAAGTGAGGTTAAAATGTCATTTCATGTTATTTGTATTCATTCAACAACATACAGTACTAATGAAGTAGTAATTAGAATGCTTGAAAATGTGTGTCATGATTGCGAGACACTTCACGTTTGTTAGGTGGGGAGGAAATTAGGTCATACATATACATAATGGGAATTATGAACCAAAATAAGCTTCAGCCAATGACATTTTATCGTGTACCTGTAAAAATCTAATGTTCCTAATTATAGGTCATGTTCATGTGATGTTACACATGGTGGTTGTACAGTAGGTTAGTGTCAGCAGTGAATAATATAATGGCAATATTGAAAAGTTAAATGAGGAGTAAATGTTGAGACTTGCTATTATCCAAGACACAAGTAACAACATTTTTGGGTCAGTTTGATGAAATCAACTTTGTTTTTTTTATGAAGAAAAGTTCTCCTACATTCTCAGTTTGAATCACCTTTATTGACATACAGTAACAAGACCCAGTTGAAGAGAATAAAAAATAATTAAAAAATTCATTGAATTTTCGAAGAAACACTCCCTGATTTTGTCACAGAGCATTCCTTAAATCTGAACTCAGAGCCCTGATCTCAAAGACGGACAGCTGGAAATGATTTAGCTGTTTTCTGATGTAGCTTGAGGTGTTGAGTAGCCTCGGTGTGTTAATGTTATGATAAAGGGAAACTGTCTTTCACTGATATAGAAGTGCCTCCATCCATTCTCCACTTCTTCTGACAGAGCCACACTTTAGACCTCAGATGCTGTTTATAGTCTGCTGTACAAGGTCACATGACTTCCCACAAGCTGTCTGTCATTGTTGCAATCCTTGCAGTTACAATAAAAGAAATGCTTCAGTGTTCATATGTTGTTCATTGTTGTCAGAATACTGAATGTATATACTCTATATTCCCATGTGCAGAGCCAAACCCACAATGCACTTATCTTACTAAAAAATATTTTGTGATATTGTGTGATGATGGTATATAAACTTTGTGTGAATAGGAGTTGAGCAGAAGAATATTAGTATCGTTGCTGTTTTACAAAGGCCACTATTTTGTAATTAGTATATCAAGCCGGCGCATGACCACATATGCACAATCCAGGAGTACCCAATGTACATAAAAAATCCAGAAGAAAAGGTTTGAGTGAACCTTTTAATCCAGAGTTTACAAAAGGCCTGGTCCATTACCAGCCCAGTGCAGTCCACCAAAAATTACTCTAACCTGTTTTGAAAAACATGGTCAAAAACTTGTTATGATCCATCCCTCTTGCAGATCTCTTGTAACATGTCCCTTTTTACGTACTGCCCATGTGCAGCGAAATTACTCACCCACCCAATCAACAGTTAAAAAAACACAACAAACACAACACTTCTGCATGACCCATGAACATAGCATGTGATTATTAACAACAATTCTGTAAATCACTATAAGTTAGTATTTGTTTTTTTGGATTCCACTTTCACTGGAAATTCACTTGGCCCAGTATGTGAACACACAATGAGTTTGACTCTGGTTTTAAGTTGCTCTCAGTGTTACACGTAGTTCCCCTTCGAGGGAACTCGTCGGAGACGACACTATGGGAACGCCTCTGGGCGTGGCAGGGCTGAAATCATGAATGAAACTACTCCAATCCTATTGCCGTTGCTAGAACGGTAGCGCGTGACGGCTTAACTGGAGGCGTATAAAAGCACACCGGACACATTAGCATTTTTCTATTCAGCAGGCACTCTGGCATGTTTGAGACTACACAGAAGAAAGCTACCACAAGAAGTTACCTGGAAGGAGAAGCAGAGGAGATGGCTTGTGAGCAGTTCAGGTAGTGTGTCTTTGCATGCCCACGCTACATCATGGCTGGGGACACTCATGTTTCCTGTCTGGGGATGCCGCGTGCCCAGGCAGCTCTCAAGGGGGCTGCTTGCGGCCATTGCGAGGCCCTGCACCTGAGGGTGCTGAGGTCCCATGCGGCTTTCTTCTCCGGAGACGGCCAAATGCGTTCTCCCCGTGGCTCGGGCCCGGCAGTCGCTGAGGCAGCGCGGCGGCTTCAGTCATGGGGCTCCCAGCGCGACATCTCCGAAGGCATCGGGACTGCCGAGGCTTTTTCCTGTTCCTCGTCTGCTGGCTCCGACTCCCCTCTTCCCCGTTCGGGAGCCCGCTTTTCGGCTTCTCCTGCTCGAGGTGTGAGCCTGGAGAGGCTGCAGCTGTCCGGCTCTGAGGAGCTGGGTGTGCTCACACGAGCAGTGGGCAAGCTCCAGCTTGCCAGTGCTGGCCTCTGCCCTTTTTCCGGGATTTGCATGCCCTTCTCAGCATGTCTGACGACTCCCCCGCTCCGGGTTTACAGCGACGTCGCGGGGGTTAGGGGTTCTGGTTATGGGACGATGCCCCGGGTTCAGGATGCTTTGGCCAGCTATCTCTCGCCCGGTCTTACGTCGTCCCTTAAAGAGCCGGCGCTGCCTACCAAGCCATGTCGCGTGACATCTGCTCTGGTGGGCAAGGCGTACATGGCAGTGGGCCCGGGCGGTGCGAGCCTGCACACGATGGCATACCAGGCCGACCTGCTGAAAGACATGGACTCGGGAGGAGGCCCCTCTGAGGAGGACATTGCCGAGCTCCGCAGAGCTACGGATTTGTCTCTCCGAGTCATAAAAGAGACGGCCCGCGCCATTGGCCGCTCCATGTCGGCGCTGGTGGCCACGGAGCGGCACCTGTGGCTCAACCTATCGGGCATCCAGGAAAGGGAGAAGACCTTCCTGCTCGACGCACCGGTCGCGACCTCTGGCCTGTTTGGCGAGGCGGTGGACGCCGTTGTCAGCAGGTTTCAGCATGCCAGGACGCAAGGGGAGGCGTTCCAGCAGTATCTCCCGCGCTGGTTTGGGTCCAGGATGGCGGCGGCTGCAGAGAGACGGTCCCAGCCGTCGTCCAGCTCCTACCGCCAGAGCCAGAGGCAGAGTGTCATTTCACGAGGTCCCCCTCAGCGCACCGGGGATTCGAGGCGGCGCTCTCGCCCACAGCCCCCCGAGACAACGGATCTGAGGACCCTTCAGTCTCGCTGGGGTGGCAGCGTAATCCCGTCTGGCCTGCTGCACATGAGAGCCCTGCAGTGGTGGTTAAAATCCAAGGGATTCTCCCCGAGGGGAAATCCGTTCCGTCTGATACGGGTTACGAGCAGGTGCCTTCGTTCCCTGTCAGTATGGAGGAAGCCTTGGTTCCTGTCCCAGGGTCCCGTGTTGTCATGTCGGCGGACAATTATTTCGACAGACGACTCACTCGTGGCGTGGGGCGCAGTCATGGACGGCCGCTTTGCGAGAGGCTCCTGGCAGAAGCATCATTTCTCTTGGCACATAAATTGCCTGCAAATGTTGGTGGTTTTCAGAGCTCTGAGGAGTTTTCTGCCCGCTCTCCGCGGTCAACACGTTCTTGTCAGGACCGACAACACGGCGGTGGTGGCCTATTTGAATCATCAGGAGGGTCTGCGCTCGTGCCCGTTATGCAAACTGGCACATCAGATCCTCCTGCTGTCCCTCAGAACGACATACGTCCCTGGGACCCAGAATCAGGGAGCAGACCTGCTGTCGAGACAGGGGCTGAGGCCTGGGGAATGGAGACTCCACCCCGAGGTGGTGGAGTTATTATGCGAAAGTCCCATAGACGTGGACTTGTTTGCGCACTGTCCCCTGTGGTTCTCCCTCTCGCCCCCAGCCTCGCTAGGGCTGGATGCCATGATGCAGACGTGGCCGAGGCTGCGCCTATATGCCTTTCCCTGGAGCGGGTCCGTCAGGACAGTGTCAGCCTACTGCTGGTAGCCCCGTTTTGGCTGGCCCGGGTGTGGTTCTCAGACATAATATCGCTCCTCCCCCTGAGGAGGGACATGCTGTCTCAGGCGGAGGGCCAGGTCTTCCGGAGGATGAGACCCGTGACTCGTTCCAGGGTTCCCACTTGGGACCTGGCGGTGGTTCTCGAAGCGCTGGCGAAGGCCCCCTTCGAACCCCTGGAGTCGGCTGAGGCCAAGCACCTGACCCTTAAGATGGCCTTTCTCTCCTCTCTGAGGAGGGTGGGGGATCTCCAGGCACTTTCGGTTTCTCCTCAATGCCTGGAGTTTGCCCCGGGGAGGGTCAGAGCCATCCTGCACCCCTGTCTGGGCTATGTCCCTAAGGTTCCGTCCAGGTTGGCAGGGTCTACGGTGCTGCAGGCGTTTCTTCCCCCCACCTCATGTGATGGCGGAGGACGGGAGACTTCATCTGCTCTGCCTGGTCAGACCAGACCAGTTGCTGGTGTGTTTCGGATCCCCGCTTCTAAACACACAATCAGCAACTGGATCCCTGGCCCATCAGGTGCGTGGGTTACCTTCACCTATGGCCGTAAGGGCGCACTCTACGCGAGGCGTGGCGGCCTCTAGGGCCCTCCTCGTAGGGGCTTCGCTCCAGGATTTGTGTGAGGCAGCTGGCTGGGCCACTCCTCACACCTTCATCCGGTTTTACAGTCTGGACCTTCCTTCTGCACCCGGCACCCGTGCGCTCTCCTCTTAGTCGTGCCTACGGGTTACTGGACGCTGGGGGGCTGGCGGAGGCTTTGGCGTGGAATAGTGGGTATTCTCGTTCCCATTGTGTCGTCACCGACGCAGTTCAAGTTCTCGAATGGAACGTCTCGGGTTACGTATGTAACCCTTGTTCCCCGAGAAGGGGAACCAGACACTGCGTCGGTCCGCCACACCTCGCCACACCTGGAGTGCCTTGCTTCATAGCAAAGAGCTAATGTGTCCGGTGTGCCGGCGTGCTTATATACGCCTCCAGTTACACTGTCACGCGCTACCATTCTAGCAACGCCAATAGGATTGTAGTAGTTTCATTCATCATTTCAGCCCTGCCATGCCCAGAGGCGTTCCCATAGTGTCTCGTTCCCCTTCTCGGGGAACAAGGGTTACATACGTAACCCGTGACATTCTTCACAACAGTTTACAGCATTATGGTAATAGACAATTAAAAACAAGGACAAAAACTGATCAAAATCTATTAGGTGTAAGTAGGTGAAAAAAAATAATACATATATATACATATATACACACACACACAATATGTATATACACTCACAACCACAAACCTGTTTTGTGAATTAACTTGATAAGTAGTCACTGCGTATGCCAGTGTCAAATCAGCAGGGTGGAGTTAAGAAGTTCAGAAATTTGGCCATGGCCTGTCTTCTCTTTTCATTTCATTTTCTCTCTGTGTTTTTGGTTTTTCTTTTTTGAGCCCCTGACTTTTGAGACATTTTTGATGTGCTAGTCAGGCTGCAGTCTTCTCTTAAAGCCAATTGTATATTAGCAGGCTCTGCACATCTAAATGGCCAGGTTTTTTGACTGTACTATTTTCACAATCACCGCGGGGGGTAGGTTATCAGATGACAAGCTGTAATATGTTTTAATGATAAAAATACATTTATTTTTCATGTAAATACATATACATTGTTTATACAGTGTTATAAGTCTGTAAGTAAAGTTGTTGTACTTGAATCCATTTAAGGGTCAACCATAGGGCGGGCTCTGCAAAGGCAGGGGCCCGCCCTGGGCCTTGGGCCCGGGTCATCTGTACCCTTTGACCTATGAACTGAAGCCACCCGGATGCAACAAAAACTGCAATTCATCGACTGGCCAATTGAAAGCTAGATGCAGAAGGGAGTCAATCTCCATTTACCCCACATTAAAATGTCCAACTTTACAGCAGAAAAAAACATATTAAGCCTGGTTCAAACAAATATTTTACATTGAACAAAATTATTAATGCAACACTTTTTTTATTGCCGCCATTCATCATGAGCTGAACTCGAAGATCTAAGACTTTCTCTATATACACAAAAGGCCTATTTCTCTCAAATATTGTTCACATATCTGTCAAAATCTGTGTCAGTGAGCACTTCTCCTTTGCTGAGATATTCCATCCACCTCACAGGTGTGGCATATCAAGATGCTGATCAGACAACTGTAAGGGGCAGGCTGCCGTGTTTGTGCCTTTTGGAGATTTCTTCATGCAAATACCGGACGAATAATATGTCTTTCTGTGCAGTTAACTGAACTAAGGCCCCAGCCATTCGAATTAAAACGGAGACCTTTTGCCACGTTTGCACCTCCCGTCCAGACTACACCGATGAAAACAAAGACCTAAAACAGAGAAGTTTGGAAACACTGCCGACCCCGTTTTGCGTTTCAAAACTCCGGAGGGCGTTTTAGTGAAGACGGGCCAAAGGACTTCAGAAACGATGACGCCTGCTCACGCTCGGCACTCTGATTGAGTCTTGCAAAGCAGAAACACGATGCTGCTGACCGGGTTTTTGACATCATATTTTTATTAAAATATTCTATACCGTGCAAATAACACTCATCTGCCTACACTTGTACTGTGCATGTTCACGTTTACTTTGTAAAAACTCCCAGTCGGTTTTCTGCTGCCACATTCCCGCATTACATTCAGTAACAGTCCCAGCTCGTTATTGATCCATGCAACAAAAAAAACTGGTCTGATGCTTAGTCTGTATTTATTTGTTCTTTTGCCAAATCTTCTGTAACTACGGAATAGAGCATCTGCTTCATGTTTACACTGAACGGGTCCTAGCTGTGCGTTTTCAGTCATTTTAATGTAGACGGAGATCAACTCCAAAACGCAGCGGAAACGCTGGTGTAGACGGAGATTTGTTTTAATTCTCCATTACTAAAACGGATTAGTGTGGATGGGGCCTAAGAGACCCTCCAAGAAGTCTGTGCTTCAGTGTTTGCGATGAGTGAAATCCTCCTATGTTATTTATGTGCTATAATTAGCAGGTATTGGTGTCTGCATCTTTTTACATGCAGTCTATGGTTGGCATTAGTGTTATAGTACTCAAGACCGGTTTTGGTCTTGAGACCATGTAAAGAACATTTTTTTGATGGTCTCGTCAAATGCAACCAATAACCCTAATTAAAAATGTGTTGTTCCTGTTAACGACACAGCATGCTTATGTTGATTACAGTTCTTACTGTTTGTGTGTGGGTGTTTTAATGGGAATGTGGATCTTTCAGATCAAGTTGAGAAGTACCTATGATCACAGTCTCCGCTCTAATAATCCCAGAGGTGTTCTATTGGGTTGGGGTCAGGACTCTGTGCAGGCCAGTCAAATTCCTCCACACCAAACATTGACCTTGCTTTGTGAAATGGTCCAGTCATGCTGGAACAGGAAGGGGCCATCCCCAAACCGTTTCCACAAAGTTGAAATTGTCCAAAATGTCTTGCTATGCTGAAGCATTAGCAGTGAAAGGAATTTCACTGGAAATAAGGGGCCAAGCCCAACCCCTAAAAAACAACTCCACACAATAACCCCTCCTCCACCAAACTTTACACTTAGTACAATGCAGTCAGGAAAGTACCGTTCTCCTGGCACCCGCCAAACCCAGACTTGTCCATCAGATTGCCAGACAGAGAAGCATGATTTGTCACTCAAGAGACACGTCTCCACTGCTCTAGAGTCCAGTGGCGCCGTGCTTTTCACCACTGCATCCACCACTTTGCATTGCACTTGGTGATGTAAGACTCATGGAAGTCAAAACTCCAGTAGGCAAAATGTATTAGAATTTTAGAATAACTCATTTATAATACATAAATGTCAACCCAGAAGAGTATTTTAATCCGCTAATTAACTGAAAAAACCTGCAATGGTGTCTCGAGTATTTGATATTTCAGTATGGTTCTGGTGCTCACAACAAACTTTTCCATGATATTCTATTTTTTTGAGATGCACCTATAAGGGATGGATTAGTTTTTTTATGTCACATGTGGCAGTCAATAACAATATTATTACTATTTAAGACAGACAATGTAATATCAGTTGTAAAATGTCAAGTAGCCAGTGCTTGAGGAAAAAAATAGGTGCCAGTAGGGGAGACCGGGTATGGTTGTAACACTTTTTGCTTCAGTAACTATAACTCACAAAAAAACTCAAATATTTATACAAAATACCCACTTGTTCACTACAAATGGCAGGGTAGGTTGTAACACATGCTGGGGTAGGTTGTAACAATCACATAAAAGAATCAAAAATAATTCAATTCAGTTCAATTTTATTTATATAGCGCCAAATCACAACAACAGTTATCTCACAGCGCTTTTCATAAAACAGCAGGTCTAGACCATACTCTATGATGCTATTTACAAAAGCCCAACAGTTCCCACCAAGAGCAGCACTAGGCGACAGAGGCAAGGAAAAACTTCCTTTTAAGAGGCAGAAACCTCGAGCAGAACCATGGCTCAGAGTGGGCGGCCATCTGCCTCTATTGGTTGGGGTGAAGGAGAGAGAGGGAGAGAGAGAGAGAGAGAGAGAGAGAGAGAGAGAGAGGGGAGGGAGGCAGCCTACACAAAGGTAAAGGTGATGTTGCTATACACTAAGTGAAAAATGGTACAGATATTTATAGTAGTGTTAATGATAACAATCGTAATGTTAATGATTATAATAACAATGATAACAATAGGACTAGTAACAATAGTTGTTGCAGCAGAGGGTGCCGTGCAGGAACACGGGGGCAGCAGGTGACCCGCAGCCACAGATCCAGACTCCACAGCTCCAGAGCCAGAAACATCTGCAGGAAGTGATAGGAGGAGAGAGGAGAGGGACGAGAAAGCACAAGACTACCAGAAAGGGGACAAGTTGTGTTAGTAACATGCCATAATGGGATGAGGTTGGCCTACAGCAGCATAACTAAGGGATGGTTCAGGACTAACCTGAGCCAGCCCTAACTATAAGCTTTATCAAAGAGGAAAGTCTTAAGCCTACTCTTAAATGTGGAGATGGTGTCTGCCTCCTGAACCCAAACTGGAACCTGGTTCCACAGGAGAGGAGCTTGATAGCTGAACGCTCTGGCTCTTTTTTTGGAGACTCTAGGAACTACAACCCTGCATTCTGGGAGCGCAGTGCTCTGGTGGGGTAGTAAGGTACTATGAGCTCTTTAAGATAAGATGGTGCCTGACCATTAAGAGCTTTGTAGGTAAGAAGAATGATTTTAAATTCTATTCTGGATTTTACTGGAAGCCAATGCAAAGAAGCTAAAACAACTGGTTCCTGTCAGAACACGTGCTGCAGCATTCTGAATCAACTTCAGTTTTATCTGAGTTTAACATTAGAAAATTACAGGTCATCCAGATTTTAACATCCTGAAGGCACATTTGAAGTTTAGCTAACTGATGAATTTCATCTGGTTTGAGTATCATCTGCATAACAATGAAAGCTTATGAAATACTTCCTGATAATATTGCCTAAAGGAAACATATATAAAGTGAAGACGATTGGTCCGAGGACAGATCCTTATGGAACTCCATGACTAACTTTTGGCACGCATGGAGGACTCATCGTTAACATGTACAAACTGAAACCGATATGATAAATAGGACTTAAACCAGCTTAGAGCGGTTCCTTTAATGCCAATGAAATGTTCCAGTCTCTGCAATAGGATCTGATGGTCAATGGTATCAAATGCAGCACTAAGATCTAATAAAACCAGTACAGAGAAAAGTCCTTTGTCTGATGCAATAAGGTCATAGTAGTAGTAGTAGTAATTTTCACCAGTGCTGTCTCTGTGCTATGATGAGCTCTGAATCCTGACTGAAAATCCTCAAATAGACTATTGCTCTGTAGAAAGTCACACAGCTGTTTAGCAACTGCTTTCTCCAGAACCTTAGAGAGAAAGGAAAGGTTAGATATAGGTCTATAGTTGGCTAAAACATCCGGATCAAGTTTGGGCTTTTTCAAAAGAGGTTTAATTACAGCTACTTCAAAAGTACTGTGGTACATAGCCTGTTGATAGAGATAGATTGATTATATCTAGTATAGAGGTGCTGACTAAGAAATTATTTAAATTAGTTGGTAAAGATTGAGGGAAGCAAAACAGTCTAAACATATATCTGGTTCTACAGCTGTTTCTAAGGTTCCTGAGTTTAGAGATAATTTGGTGCCAGTTGAGGGCAGGTCTTGGTGAATTTTGTCTCTAATAGCTAGAATTTTATCATTAAAGAAGCTCATGAAGTCGTAACTACTGAGAGCTATGGGAATACTTGGCTCAATAGAGCTGTGACTCAGCCACTCTTGGAGCCATAGCCTAAACCCAACAGGAAGTCGGCCATTTGGATGATTTACACACATCGTACTTTAACGAACTCCTCCTAGGGATTTAGTCCGACCGACCTCAAATTTCTGCTGTGCCTTCTAAAGGCATTGAAGATGAAAAGTTGTGCTATTTGCAAGTTTTTGTCAATGGGCGTGTCCGTGGCGTGGCATCAAAGATCAAGTCTTCGCCATGACACAGGAAGTTGTCGTAACTTCAGTGTATATGCTCACATCTGGACCAAACTGTACATGTAGGATGAGAGTCCCGCCCTGAACACATGTACATGCCGACATTCACCCACAGTCATAGCACCACCTGCTGGCAACAGGAAGTGACCTTTAACGAAGCAGCCCCCGCCGCACGTTTCACCTACGTGCACAAATTTTCTGTGGTACGTGTATCTTGTCCAGACGCACAAAAAAGTCTCTTGGAGCCATAGCCTAAAGTCAACAGGAAGTCGGCCATTTTGAATTTTACGTCAAATTTTGGATGATTTACACACTTCGTACTTTAACGAACTCCTCCTAGGGATTTAGTCCGACCGACCTCAAATTTCTGCTGTGCCTTCTAAAGGCATTGAAGATGAAAAGTTGTGCTATTTGCGAGTTTTCGTCAATGGGTGTGTCCGTGGTGTGGCGTCAAAGATCAACTCTTCCCCATGACACAGGAAGTTGTCGTAACTTCAGTGTATATGCTCACATCTGAACCAAACTTTATGTGCTTGATAACTCTCCCACCCCGCTATGGAGGACCGATCCTGACACAGTCAGAAATAAATACAGAAATAAATAAGTGCTCAATAAATAAATAAGCATCCAATTAAATACACAAATAAATAAAGTAAATAAATAAATGTAGGTAGTAATTAAATTATACATATACATAAATGTATATATTTTAATTAGTGCCTTTAATACGCCTTTAATAGTGCCTTTAATAGCATTATTATTATATATAATAATAATACCTTTACTTATTCACCTTTGTTATAATTACCTTATTTGTTTATTCAACTTTATTTATTACTAATTTTTTAATGTATTTATTTATGTGTGTGTTTTAATATTTTTGTCTGTTTTATTCTTCCTTTGTATTTTTTTTACCTTATTTATTTTCACCCATGGCATTTATTTCTGCCTGTCCTTTTTAAATTTCTGTATGCATTTCTGCCTCATTATGCAAATGAGGAGGGGCTGTGTCTCAAGGGGTCATCTTCTCTGCTATTGGTGGACCAGTCAGACAGGAGAGCTCCTACTCTGCCTGCAGACATCAACGATCTTGCCCCTCACACAGTCAGATGGCTTCCTTCAGTGCGCTGAGGTGTTTAACAACTCTGAAGACAATACTACCAGCAATGTATTCCTTCTCTTTTCACGTAGACGCTCCGACAGACAGTGCTTTCAGTTTGCTGCATGCATGGACACAGAACTGCGGTATAGGGAGAAGCACACGGTCAGCTAGCTGCAGCTAAATCTGGAGTGCACTCGTATTCAATTCTGTATGGTAAATTCAGTTTTAACGGAGCAGAGCGAGCTGACAGGCAGAGTTAGAGACTTTTTCTGTCCGTTTCTCTCTTTACAAAGATGCATGTTGCAGTCAGAGTCTTCTCTGAGATGCGAGCACGACATACAACACAATTTATCAAATTACACAACGGATCTTATGAAAATAAGACTGAGTGGATTATACTCACAGGAAGTATAAAACCTGTTACATGCGTCTATTAAAAGTAAAGTAACACAAAAATATCAGGGAAATTACTTTACTTAGATTTAAGTACTGCAGTTGTACATTTGAAATACCTTCCTACCTTTCTGATAGGAAGCCTTCTTGAGGTGGTATAAAACATTTCTTCTTATATTCTGATTTGAGTTGTGGACAACTATGACCACATGAATTAAAAAAATTAAACATTTCACTGCCCAAGTCAGCTATAACAGTCTTGTTCATTAGACTACATGCTGTACAGTATTTGTGGACAGATTTTGTCCCAGGATTTATTATGCATTTCTTCTTCTTCGTTGCATGGTTTAGAATAATAAGGTGAGAAATGAGTCTGTTCTGAGTTCATCCTGCACTGCAGCAGCTAATAAAGTCCATTTAATCCCAAAAACGCTTTTCTTTTAGGCAGGCTGGAGCAGAAAAGAACTCACCTTTCTCAAGTTGTACAGTAATGTCACATGTGTATGAAGGTGGATCAAACAAGCTAATCTTAAATGTCAAAGTAGAGAGGAGCCTAGTAGGCCTATTTATTTTCATTCATTACACAATATGAATAAGCTATGCAGACAATTGTAGAGAAAGAACATCTTTTTCTTCTGTTCTCTGCTTGTTATAGTTACACAGTATTAGGGGTGTGGGCTGTATTAAAAGTATCCACTGTTCTCCCATGCTCTAACACACAGTAACGATGAAATGTGTGCTGTTCTCACATTCTTCCTCTGTATGTACACATAAACAACAAGGCAGGGAAATATAAAAGGAATTTATTTTATTGTTTGGGTACATTATTGTTCAGTGTACATGCTCACATCTGAAACAAACTTTACGTGCTTGATAACTCTCCCACCCCGCAGACATCTACACACCAATACCGATTTATATTCATAGCGGCAAGTGCTATGTAGCTCCACATAGGGGACACAGGAAGTGACATATAACACCTTCATGCAGCGTCATAACCGCGTAGCAAATTCACAGCCACACCGGCAGAGCTCCAGAATATGCAACTCGGCCGGCTCACACGCGGACGCGCTTACAAGTGCGAGGGCCCGCCCAACGCTGCTTGCAGCTTTAATTCTTACAGTAATTTTGCCTAAGCACTCACAGTTCTTTCCATCTTTTAGTGACTGCTGTTCAATCTCACAGTTGTTCTAAAGTTTTGGTAGCTGACGCTACAATACTTTAGCTTAGCCGTTAGCGACTTTAGCTTAGCAGCTAGCGATGGCTTCTCCTTCTCCCTCTCTCTCTCCTACTTTCTCCTGCTCGGTTTGTCAGATGTTCAGTTACTCCTCTGCCTCCTTTAGCGGTAATGGTACATGTAATAAGTGCAGTTTATTTGTAGACATGGAGGCGAGGCTCAGTGATTTAGAAGTCCGGCTCCGGGCTAGCTACTGTAGCTAGCCAGTCCCCGGTAGTCGGTGCGGATCGGCCTGAGTTAGCCTCTGGTAGCCGTCCTCCGGGATTTCCTGAGCAGCCAGGAAAGGGGGGGGGGGCTGGGTTACTGGGTTACTGTCCGAAGGAGGAATAGTCGTAAGCATTCAAAGTCCATGGGGCATCATCAACCTGTTCACGTTTCTAACAGATTTTCCCCACTCAGCGACACACCTGCTGAGAAACCAACTTTGATCATTGGCAGCTCCATTTTGAGAAACGTGAAGTTAGCGAAGCCAGCGGCCATAGTTAAGTGCATCCCTGGGGCCAGAGCGGGCGACATTGAGTCTTATTTGAAACTGCTGGCTAAGGATAAACGTAAATACAGTAAGATTGTTATTCACGTCGGCGGTAATGACTCCCGGTTACGCCAATCGGAGGTCACTAAGATTAATGTTGAGTCGGTGTGTACATATGCAAAAACAATGTCGGACACCATAGTCTTCTCTGGACCCCTGCCAAATCTGACCAGCGATGACATGTATAGCCGCATGTCGTCATTCCACCGCTGGTTGTCGAGGTGGTGTCCAGCAAACGATGTGGGCTTTGTAGATCATTGGCAGACTTTCTGGGGAAGACCTGGTCTGATTCGGAGAGACGGCATCCATCCCACTTGGGAAGGAGCAGCTCTCATTTCTAGAAATCTGGCCAAGTTTATTAGTGGACCAAATCCATGACAACCCAGAGTTGAGACCAGGAGGCAGAGTCGCAGTCTAACACACTTCTCTGCTCCTCCATTTCAGGAGTTACTTAGTGAAAATCCTATAGTAACGGTGTCTGCCCCCCCGACCATCGAAATTTTTTAAATCAAAGGTAAACAGAAGAGGAGCTGTACATAAAAACCTCAAAAAAATTAAAACCACAAGAGCAATAGTGCAAACAAATAGGAGAGTTAAATGTGGACTCTTAAACATCAGATCTCTCTCTTCTAAAGGTGTACTAGTAAGTGAACTAATATCAGATTATGATGTTGATTTATTTTGTCTTACTGAAACCTGGCTGGGTGATGGAGAATATGTTAGCCTAAATGAATCCACCCCTCCCAGTCATATTAATACTCACATTCCTCGAGGCACAGGCCGAGGAGGTGGAGTTGCAGCTATCTTCAACACTAGCCCACTAATCAGCTCTAAACCTAAACAAAACTATAACTCATTTGAAAGCCTTGTTCTTTGTCTTTCGCACCCAAGTTGGAAATCACTGCAACCAATTCTCTTCGTTATAGTGTACCGAGCACCTGGCCCATACTCTGAATTCTTATCTGAATTTGCAGAGTTTTTGTCAACTTTAGTCCTTAAAACGGACAAAGTTATTATTGTAGGGGATTTTAATATTCACGTGGACGTTGAGAATGACAGCTTTAGTTCAGCGGTTATCTCTCTGTTAGATTCCATTGGCTTCTCTCAGAGTGTTCATGAACCGACTCACTGTTTTAACCACACCCTCGACCTTGTTTTGGAGTATGGTATTGAAATTGAACATTTAGTGGTGTTCCCACAGAATCCCTCTTTGTCCGACCACTGTTTGATAACTTTTGAGTTTGTATTGCTGAACTACACGCCATTGGGCAAACATTTCTATACAAGATGTCTGTCTGATAGTGCTGTAGCTAAATTTAAGGATGCGATTCCATCAGCTCTAAATTCATTATCAAGTCACAAAGTAACGGAGGACTCCTATGCTAATTTCAGTCCCTCCCAAATCGATCATCTTGTTGATAGTGCTGCAGGCTCGCTGCGAATGACACTCGACTCTGTAGCCCCTCTAAAAAAGAAAATACTAAAACAAAGACGGTTAGCTCCATGGTATAATACTGAAACTCGCAAATTAAAGCAAATATCACGGAAACTTGAGAGGAATTGGCGTTCCACCAAAGTGGAAAATTCTCGTTTAATTTGGCAAGATAGTCTCAAAACTTATAGGAAGGACCTCTGTAATGCCAGAGCAGCGTACTACTCGTCATTAATAGAGGAAAATAGGAACAACCCCAGGTTTCTTTTCAGCACTGTAGCCAGGCTGACAGGGGGGCAGACACGGGGATGGGGGGGCACAAACAGACAGCACAGAGAAAGGACAAGACCTGTAAGAGAAGGGGGATGGAAGGTGGGGACAACAGGGAAAAGCAGTAGGAAACACCAATTGCAGAAAGCAACGAAACCTGCAATAGAACAGAGAGGGGGGCTTGGGGAGGAGAAAAACAACAACAACAAACAGGAAGTTTTTCCTTGCCTCTGTCGCCTAGTGCTGCTCTTGGTGGGAACTGTTGGGCTTCTGTAAATATCATCACAGAGTATGGTCTAGACCTGCTCTTTTATGAAAAGCGCCGTGAGATAACTGTTGTTGTGATTTGACGCTATAAATAAAATTGAATTGAATCGGTAGGTCTTCACATATCTTCTGCCAGAACTTTTGAACAGGTGTACATTGTCACATAGCATGCATGTAATCAGATATGTTACCTGAGCAGTTCCGGCAGATGTATATAGATGTATATCTATATATTCTGAATGCACTTCTTTTCAGACTTGATAACCACCATGCCTGATCGGGGAAGAAGCAGGTAAATACTGAAATGGTCACCTAACTCCTATCTTATTAGGGCCCGAGCACGACCGGGTGAGGTCCCTATTGAATTTGCTAAGATTATATTTAGGGCCCGAGCACGACCGTGCAAGGTCCCTATTGAATTTGCTAAGATTATATATATATATATATATATATATATATTTTTAGGGCCTGAGCACGACTTAGCGAGGTCCCTATTGAATTTGCTAAGATTTTTTATTTTTTTTCTGCAAAGTAGGCTCAAATGACATGGTCTAAACATACTCGAAAACTCACCAAAATTTGCATGTCAGAACCGGTGAAAAATTTCGCACATGGGCGTGGCAAAATGACTCGCTAGCGCCACCTAGAAAATTGGAAAAGATTAGCCCGTACGATGTACGAAATTTTCTGGGGACATGTATCATATCAAGACGCACAAAAAAGCCTCAAGAACCCATACCCTAAAGTCAACAGGAAGTCGGCCATTTTGAATTTTACGTCAAATTTTGGATGATTTACACACTTCGTACTTTAACGAACTCCTCCTAGGGATTTAGTCGGATCGACGTCAAATTTCTGCTGTGCCTTCTAAAGGCATTGAAGATGAAAAGTTGTGCTATTTGCGAGTTTTCATCAATGGGCGTGTCCGTGGCGTCGATGATTCGCCATGAAACAGGAAGTTGTTGTAACTTCAGTGTATATGCTCACATCTGAACTAAACTGTACATGTAGGATGAGAGTCCCGCCCTGAACACATGTTCATGCCAACATTCACCCACAGTCATAGCGCCACCTGCTGGCAACAGGAAGTGACTTTTAACGAAGCAGCCCCCGCCGCACGTTTCACCTACGTGCACGAATTTTCTGTGGTACGTGTATCTTGTCCAGACGCACAAAAAGTCTCTTGGAGCCATAGCCTAAACCCAACCGGAAGTCGGCCATTTGGAATTTTACGGCCATTTTTGGATGATTTACACACTTCGTACTTTAACGAACTCCTCCTAGGGATTTAGTCCGACCGACTTCAAATTTGTGCTGTGCCTTCTAAAGGCATTGAAGATGAAAAGTTGTGCTATTTGCGAGTTTTCGTCAATGGGTGTGTCCGTGGTGTGGCGTCAGAGATCAAGTCTTCCCGGAACCCCGGAGAATCCCTAGCAAAAAGCCAGGATCGGGCAGCTAGCGTGGGACCCGTGCAACAGGCCAAAAGCAGGCTGTCGACAAGCAGTAAGACTTAACACACGTTCTGTGATCAGATGTCCATTTTAACTCCTAAACTCATAGTGTTAGCTTACTTTCATTAGTTCTTCTATGCCGTATGATTTAAATGCTTCCCACAATCGAACCTCCATTTGTCATTGTTCAGCAATTGTTTATTTTCCCGGTATTCAACCATCCCTTTTTATCACATTAGTTAGAGAATAAATTCACTGTAATATAACCAAGAGCTGTGTGTGTTTATTTCTACGTCCCTGCCAAGAGAATTGACACTTTAGATATGAGACTGACTGATTGATTTAAGATAATTGAGCGATTATTAACTAACTGATCACTAGGTAGTTTTGAATAATTATACAATTATCACTAGAGGTCCGGAGACTCTAGGATTATAACAACTCCGGTGGTGCCCTTAACGAGGAATAAAATTAGATTTTATGAATATTAAAATTCATAATTGGGTATCAATTCTCATAAATTTATTAAAAATGCACAACTAAATTTAGGTTAGCTACACAGTAGTGTTAAAGGATATCAGAATCAATTAATATAAATGCAGATAATATCAGCATTGTGCCAGCAGAAATGATCCTGTGCCTCTGAGCAGGACATACAGTAGGCTAAATAATTTTTTTAATGTGCAGGTGTTTGTTAACCAGGTAACAGAGAATCATGCTGCTCTGCCCTGATAACTGTGAGACTTTAGTAGTATCAGCACAGTTCACATGTATGTAGACACAAACTCCATGAAAAGTCTCTCCAGCTGTTAGAGCCGACTGACAGCTGATCCAGCTCTGATCAGGTGCTGCTGTCATCAGAAACGGACGTCGCTTTACGAGACGCTTCGGAGGAAAGGACATCTCGGTCCAATCCCCTAAACCCTAAGCCCTGAACCCTCACAGACTTTACTGACATCACTTGGAAAGTGATTGAGTTTAAGAGGCTGCAAGGGCTCAAAATGCTGTAAACAGGAACGGGACAGCACTTTGCCACTTTATCACGTTACCTTGACGACGCAAAAACACGTTAATGTTTTTTCCTTATTTTTAAGTCCTGCAGGCTCTTGTCCTACAGAGTGGAGGAGAGGTAGCCTAAATGTCAATATATATTTGTAAATAATCAATACGCTATTGTTAGTCAAAACAGCATCATCAAGCAAAAATAAAATAAACAGCCTAGTTGAATAAACTAAGTGTGTAATAAGGTGATTGCATTCCTCTGACTTCATGTGTTCGATGCACCATATTAAGTTAAGAAAACTTTCAATAATTTTAACATCAGCGCAGGTGTTGATGCTTGTTTGTTTACGGTTTTCTTCTTCTTGTGGTGAGGGGGATTGTTTGGCCGGCTCTCTAAGGAGCCTGGCTTTAACTCTAATGCGAATTTCTAAGACATGTGTTTCACGTCATACCGCTACGAACTGTGGGCAATTCCAATCAGGCAAAGTCTGCAGAAATGCGGACTTCCGAAAAGGGTCTATAAAGAGCTCAAAATGTCCGCGAGAGAGTCCTCGCGCACTTGACGATTTGACAGTGGGACAGCCCTAAGACCTCACGGACTTCCCGGGAATGCGCCTCAAAGTCTGTGAGTCTGTGAGGGTGGACATTGGGATTGGGCCATATTTCCTTGTCCCTCCTCTCCTGCATCCCCGGTGGGCGGGACTAAGACTAACATTCACACACATTCATACGGTGGTTGAACACCAGGGGAAATTCAGGGTTCAGTATCTTGCCCAAGGACACTTCGACATGCAGCCTGGAGGAGCCGGGGATTGAACCACCAACCTTCCGATTGACGGGCAACCAACCACAGCGTGGGCCTCTCCTACATCCGCACCTTATGTATATTGAGACCCAGCCATCGGCTCCCATTTTTCTTCAGCACTGAGCTGTCTATAGAGTAAGGCTTGGACAAAGCCATTTCATGTGACCTGATTAAGTGCGATTTGTCAGGTAGGATGTGAACCATAGCAAAGAGTCTCCGATATCATGTTCAGCAAGAGTGGAATCAATGAACAATCCACAGGACACACTCAAAGATTTCTTATTAGGGCCCGAGCACGACCGTGTGAGGTCCCTATTGAATTTGCTCGGATTATTAGGGCCCGAGCACGACCGTGTGAGGTCCCTATTGAATTTGCTCGGATTATTAGGGCCCGAGCACGACCGTGCGAGGTCCCTATTGAATTTGCTCGGATTATATATATATATTATATATATATATATATATATATATATTTTTTTTTTTTCTGCAAAGTAGGCCCAAATGACATGGCCTAAACATACTCGAAAACTCACCAAAATTTGCAAACATGTCAGAACCGGTGAAAAATTTCGTATTCTACAAGTTTCGCACATGGGCGTGGCAAAATGACTCGCTAGCGCCACCTAGAAAATTGGAAAAGATTAGCCCCTCGTTCACGTTCAACCTACATGTACGAAATTTTCTGGGGACATGTATCGTATCAAGACGCACAAAAAAGCCTCAAGAACCCATAGCCTAAAGTCAACAGGAAGTCGGCCATTTTGAAGCGTTGAGCATTGAATTTGACGCACAAAAAAGCCTCAAGAACCCATAGCCTAAAGTCAACAGGAAGTCGGCCATTTTGAAGCGTTGAGCATTGAATTTGCTCGGATTATTAGGGCCCGAGCACGACCGTGCGAGGTCCCTATTGAATTTGCTCGGATTATATATATATATATATATATATATATTTTTTTTTTCTGCAAAGTAGGCCCAAATGACATGGCCTAAACATACTCGAAAACTCACCAAAATTTGCAAACATGTCAGAACCGGTGAAAAATTTCGTATTCTACAAGTTTCGCACATGGGCGTGGCAAAATGACTCGCTAGCGCCACCTAGAAAATTGGAAAAGATTAGCCCCTCGTTCACGTTCAACCTACATGTACGAAATTTTCTGGGGACATGTATCGTATCAAGACGCACAAAAAAGCCTCAAGAACCCATAGCCTAAAGTCACAGGAAGTCGGCCATTTTGAATTTTATGGCCATTTTTGGATGATTTACACACTTCGTACTTTAACGAACTCCTCCTAGGGATTTAGTCCGACCGACTTCAAATTTCTGTTGTGCCTTCTAAAGGCATTGAAGATGAAAAGTTGTGCTATTTGCGAGTTTTCGTCAATGGGCGTGTCCATGGCGTGGCGTCAAAGATCAAGTCTTTGCCATGACACAGGAAGTTGTTGTAACTTCAGTGTATATGCTCACATCTGCACCAAACCGTACATGTAGGATGAGAGTCCCGCCCTGAACACATGTACATGCTGACATTCACCCACAGTCATAGCGCCACCTGCTGGCAACAGGAAGTGACTTTTAACGAAGCAGCCCCCGCTGCACGTTTCACCTACGTGCACGAATTTTCTGTGGTACGTGTATCTTGTCCAGACGCACAAAAAAGTCTCTTGGAGCGAAGCCCTAAAATCAACAGGAAGTCGGCCATTTTGAATTTTACGTCAAATTTTGGATGATTTACACACTTCGTATTTTAACGAACTCCTCCTAGGGATTTAGTCCGACCGACTTCAAATTTGTGCTGTGCCTTCTAAAGGCATTGAAGATGAAAAGTTGTGCTATTTGCGAGTTTTCGTCAATGGGTGTGTCCGTGGTGTGGCGTCAGAGATCAAGTCTTCGCCATGACACAGGAAGTTGTTGTAACTTACGTGTACATGCTCACATCTGAACCAAACTTTACGTGCTTGATAACTCAAGGGGTCATCTTCTCTGCTGTTGGTGGACCAGTCAGACAGGAGAGCTCCAACTCTGCCTGCAGACATCAACGATCTTGCCCCTCACACAGTCAGATGGCTTCCTTCAATGCACTGAGGTGTTTAACAACTCTGAAGACAATACTACCAGCAATGTATTCCTTCTCTTTTCATGTAGACGCTCCAACAGACAGTGCTTTCAGTTTGCTGCATGCATGGACACAGAACTGCGGTATAGGGAGAAGCACACGGTCAGCTGGCTGCAGCTAAATCTGGAGTGCACTCGTATTCAATTCTGTATGGTAAATTCAGTTTTAATGGAGCAGAGCGAGCTGACAGGCAGAGTTAGAGACTTTTTCTGTCCGTTTCTCTCTTTACAAAGACGCATGTTGCAGTCAGAGTCTTCTCTGAGATGCGAGCACGACATACAACACAATTTATCAAATTACACAACGGATATACAATATGAAAATAAGATTGATTGGAGTATACTCACAGGAAGTATAAAACCTGTTACATGCGTCTATTAAAAGTAAAGTAACACAAAAATGTCAGGGAAATTACTTTACTTAGATTTAAGTACTGCAGTTGTACATTTGAAATACCTTCCTACCTTTCTGATAGGAAGCCTTCTTGAGGTGGTATAAAACATTTCTTCTTAAATTATGATTTGAGTTGTGGACAACTATGACCACATGAATTAAAAAAATTTAACATTTCACTGCCCAAGTCAGCTATAACACAAGTCTTGTTCATTAGACTACATGCTGTACAGTATTGTGGACAGATTTTGTCCCAGGATTTATTATGCATTTCTTCTTCTTTGTTGCATGATTTAGAATAATAAGGTGAGAAATGGGTCTATTCTGAGTTCATCCTGCACTGCAGCAGCTAATAAAGTCCATTTAATCCCAAAAACGCTTTTCTTTTAGGCAGGCTGGAGCAGAAAACAACTCACCTTTCTCAAGTTGTACAGTAATGTCACATGTGTATGAAGGTGGATCAAACAAGCTAATCTTAAATGTCAAAGTAGAGAGGAGCCTAGTAGGCCTATTTATTTTCATTCATTACACAATATGAATAAGCTATGCAGACAGTTGTAAAGAAAGAACATCTTTTTCTTCTGTTCTCTACTTGTTATAGTTACACAGTATTAGGGGTGTGGGCTGTATTAAAAGTATCCACTGTTCTCCCATGCTCTAACACACAGTAACGATGAAATGTGTGCTGTTCTCACATTCTTCCTCTGTATGTACACATAAACAACAAGGCAGGGAAATATAAAAGGAATTTATTTTATTGTTTGGGTACATTATTGTTCAGTGTACATGCTCACATCTGAAACAAACTTTACGTGCTTGATAACTCTCCCACCCCGCAGACATCTACACGTCAATACCGATTTATATTCATAGCGGCAAGTGCTATGTAGCTCCACATAGGGGACACAGGAAGTGACATATAGCACATTCATGCGGCGTCGGAACCGCGTAGGAAATTCACAGCCGCACCGGCAGAGCTCCAGAACATGCAACTCGGCCAGCTCACACGCGGACGCGCTACAAGTGCGAGGGCCCGCCCAACGCTGCTTGCAGCTTTAATTTTTTTTTCTTTTTTCTGCAAAGTAGGCTCAACTGACATGGCCTAAACATTCTCGAAAACTCACCAAAATTTGCAAACATGTCAGAACCGGTGAAAAATTTCGTATTCTACAAGTTTCGCACATGGGCGTGCAAAATGACTCGCTAGCGCCACCTAGAAAATTGGAAAAGATTAGCCCCTCGTTCACGTTCAACCTACATGTACGAAATTTTCTGGGGACATGTATCGTATCAAGACGCACAAAAAAGCCTCAAGAACCCATAGCCTAAAGTCAACAGGAAGTCGGCCATTTTGAATTTTATGGCCATTTTTGGATGATTTACACACTTCGTACTTTAACGAACTCCTCCTAGGGATTTAGTCGACCGACTTCAAATTTCTGTTGTGCCTTCTAAAGGCATTGAAGATGAAAAGTTGTGCTATTTGCGAGTTTTCGTCAATGGGCGTGTCCATGGCGTGGCGTCAAAGATCAAGTCTTTGCCATGACACAGGAAGTTGTTGTAACTTCAGTGTATATGCTCACATCTGCACCAAACGTACATGTAGGATGAGAGTCCCGCCCTGAACACATGTACATGCTGACATTCACCCACAGTCATAGCGCCACCTGCTGGCAACAGGAAGTGACCTTTAACGAAGCAGCCCCCGCCGCACGTTTCACCTACGTGCACAATTTTCTGTGGTACGTGTATCTTGTCCAGACGCACAAAAAAGTCTCTTGGAGCGAGCCCTAAATCAACAGGAAGTCGGCCATTTTGAATTTTACGTCAAATTTTGGATGATTTACACACTTCGTACTTTAACGAACTCCTCCTAGGGATTTAGTCCGACCGACTTCAAATTTGTGCTGTGCCTTCTAAAGGCATTGAAGATGAAAAGTTGTGCTATTTGCGAGTTTTCGTCAATGGGTGTGTCCGTGGTGTGGGTCAGAGATCAAGTCTTCGCCATGACACAGGAAGTTGTTGTAACTTACGTGTACATGCTCACATCTGAACCAAACTTTACGTGCTTGATAACTCAAGGGGTCATCTTCTCTGCTATTGGTGGACCAGTCAGACAGGAGAGCTCCTACTCTGCCTGCAGACATCAACGATCTTGCCCCTCACACAGTCAGATGGCTTCCTTCAGTGCACTGAGGTGTTTAACAACTCTGAAGACAATACTACCAGCAATGTCTTCCTTCTCTTTTCATGTAGACGCTCCGACAGACAGTGCTTTCAGTTTGCTGCATGCATGGACACAGAACTGCGGTATAGGGAGAAGCACACGGTCAGCTGGCTGCAGCTAAATCTGGAGTGCACTCGTATTCAATTCTGTATGGTAAATTCAGTTTTAACGGAGCAGAGCGAGCTGACAGGCAGAGTTAGAGACTTTTTCTGTCCGTTTCTCTCTTTACAAAGACGCATGTTGCAGTCAGAGTCTTCTCTGAGATGCGAGCACGACATACAACACAATTTATCAAATTACACAACGGATATACAGTATGAAAATAAGATTGATTGGATTATACTCACAGGAAGTATAAAACCTGTTACATGCGTCTATTAAAAGTAAAGTAACACAAAAATGTCAGGGAAATTACTTTACTTAGATTTAAGTACTGCAGTTGTACATTTGAAATACCTTCCTACCTTTCTGATAGGAAGCCTTCTTGAGGTGGTATAAAACATTTCTTCTTATATTCTGATTTGAGTTGTGGACAACTATGACCACATGAATTAAAAAAACATTTCACTGCCCAAGTCAGCTATAACACAAGTCTTGTTCATCAGACTACATGCTGTACAGTATTTGACAGATTTTGTCCCAGGATTTATTATGCATTTCTTCTTCTTCGTTGCATGATTTAGAATAATAAGGTGAGAAATGGGTCTATTCTGAGTTCATCCTGCACTGCAGCAGCTAATAAAGTCCATTTAATCCCAAAAACGCTTTTCTTTTAGGCAGGCTGGAGCAGAAAAAACTCACCTTTCTCAAGTTGTACAGTAATGTCACATGTGTATGAAGGTGGATCAAACAAGCTAATCTTAAATGTCAAAGTAGAGAGGAGCCTAGTAGGCCTATTTATTTTCATTCATTACACAATATGAATAAGCTATGCAGACAGTTGTAAAGAAAGAACATCTTTTTCTTCTGTTCTCTACTTGTTATAGTTACACAGTATTAGGGGTGTGGGCTGTATTAAAAGTATCCACTGTTCTCCCATGCTCTAACACACAGTAACGATGAAATGTGTGCTGTTCTCACATTCTTCCTCTGTATGTACACATAAACAACAAGGCAGGGAAATATAAAAGGAATTTATTTTATTGTTTGGGTACATTATTGTTCAGTGTACATGCTCACATCTGAAACAAACTTTACGTGCTTGATAACTCTCCCACCCCGCAGACATCTACACACCAATACCGATTTATATTCATAGCGGCAAGTGCTATGTAGCTCCACATAGGGGACACAGGAAGTGACATATAGCACCTTCATGCGGCGTCGGAACCGCGTAGGAAATTCACAGCCGCACCGGCAGAGCTCCAGAATGTGCAACTCGGCCGGCTCACGCGCGGACGCGCTACAAGTGCGAGGGCCCGCCCAACGCTGCTTGCAGCTTTAATATTTTTTTTTTTTTTTTTTTCTGCAAAGTAGGCCAAATGACATGGCCTAAACATCTCGAAAACTCACCAAAATTTGCAAACATGTCAGAACCGGTGAAAAATTTCGTATTCTACAAGTTTCGCACATGGGCGTGCAAAATGACTCGCTAGCGCCACCTAGAAAATTGGAAAAATTAGCCCCTCGTTCACGTTCAACCTACATGTACGAAATTTTCTGGGGACATGTATCATATCAAGACGCACAAAAAAGCCTCAAGAACCCATAGCCTAAAGTCAACAGGAAGTCGGCCATTTTGAATTTTACGGCCATTTTTGGATGATTTACACACTTCGTACTTTAACGAACTCCTCCTAGGGATTTAGTCGGATCGACGTCAAATTTCTGCTGTGCCTTCTAAAGGCATTGACGATGAAAAGTTGTGCTATTTGCGCGTTTTCGTCAATGGGCGTGTCCGTGGCGTCGATGATTCGCATGAAACAGGAAGTTGTTGTAACTTCAGTGTACATGCTCACATCTGGACCAAACTGTACATGTAGGATGAGAGTCCCGCCCTGAACACATGTACATGCCGACATTCACCCACAGTCATAGCGCCACCTGCTGGCAACAGAAAGTGACCTTTAACGAAGCAGCCCCCGCCGCACGTTTCACCTACGTGCACGAATTTTCTGTGGTACGTGTATCTTGTCCAGACGCACAAAAAAGTCTCTTGGAGCCATAGCCTAAACCCAACAGGAAGTCGGCCATTTTGAATTTTACGTCAAATTTTGGATGATTTACACACTTCGTACTTTAACGAACTCCTCCTAGGGATTTAGTCCGACCGACCTCAAATTTCTGCTGTGCCTTCTAAAGGCATTGAAGATGAAAAGTTGTGCTATTTGCAAGTTTTCGTCAATGGGCGTGTCCGTGGCGTGGCGTCAAAGATCAGCTCTTCGCCATGACACGGAAGTTGTCGTAACTTCAGTGTACATGCTCACATCTGGACCAAACTGTACATGTAGGATGAGAGTCCCGCCCTGAACACATGTACATGCTGACATTCACCCACAGTCATAGCGCCACCTGCTGGCAACAGGAAGTGACTTTAACGAAGCAGCCCCCGCCGCACGTTTCACCTACGTGCACGAATTTTCTGTGGTACGTGTATCTTGTCCAGACGCACAAAAAAGCCTCTTGGAGCGATGCCTAAAACCAACAGGAAGTCGGCCATTTTGAATTTTACGTCAAATTTTGGATGATTTACACACTTCGTACTTTAACGAACTCCTCCTAGGGATTTAGTCCGACCGACCTCAAATTTGTGCTGTGCCTTCTAAAGGCATTGAAGATGAAAAGTTGTGCTATTTGCAAGTTTTCGTCAATGGGCGTGTCCGTGGCGTGGCGTCAAAGATCAGCTCTTCGCCATGACACGGAAGTTGTCGTAACTTCAGTGTACATGCTCACATCTGGACCAAACTGTACATGTAGGATGAGAGTCCCGCCCTGAACACATGTACATGCTGACATTCACCCACAGTCATAGCGCCACCTGCTGGCAACAGGAAGTGACTTTTAACGAAGCAGCCCCCGCCGCACGTTTCACCTACGTGCACGAATTTTCTGTGGTACGTGTATCTTGTCCAGACGCACAAAAAAGCCTCTTGGAGCGATGCCCTAAAATCAACAGGAAGTCGGCCATTTTGAATTTTACGTCAAATTTTGGATGATTTACACACTTCGTACTTTAACGAACTCCTCCTAGGGATTTAGTCCGACCGACCTCAAATTTTGCTGTGCCTTCTAAAGGCATTGAAGATGAAAAGTTGTGCTATTTGCAAGTTTTCGTCAATGGGCGTGTCCGTGGCGTGGCGTCAAAGATCAACTCTTCGCCATGACACGGAAGTTGTCGTAACTTCAGTGTACATGCTCACATCTGGACCAAACTGTACATGTAGGATGAGAGTCCCGCCCTGAACACATGTACATGCTGACATTCACCCACAGTCATAGCGCCACCTGCTGGCAACAGGAAGTGACTTTTAACGAAGCAGCCCCCGCCGCACGTTTCACCTACGTGCACGAATTTTCTGTGGTACGTGTATCTTGTCCAGACGCACAAAAAAGCCTCTTGGAGCGATGCCCTAAAATCAACAGGAAGTCGGCCATTTTGAATTTTACGTCAAATTTTGGATGATTTACACACTTCGTACTTTAACGAACTCCTCCTAGGGATTTAGTCCGACCGACTTCAAATTTGTGCTGTGCCTTCTAAAGGCATTGAAGATGAAAAGTTGTGCTATTTGCGAGTTTTCGTCAATGGGTGTGTCCGTGGCGTGGCGTCAGAGATCAAGTCTTCGCCATGACACAGGAAGTTGTTGTAACTTCAGTGTACATGCTCACATCTGAACCAAACTTTACGTGCTTGATAACTCTCCCACCCCGTATGGAGGACCGATCCTGACACAGTCAGAAATAAATACAGAAATAAATAAATGCTCAATAAATAAATAAGCATCCAATTAAATACACAAAAAAATAAAGTAAATAAATAAATGTAGGTAGTAATTAAATTATACAAGGAGACATAAATGTATATATTTTAATTAGTGCCTTTACTTATTCACCTTTGTTATAATTACCTTATTTATTTATTCAACTTTATTTATTACTAATTTTTTTAATGTATTTATTTATGTGTGTGTTTTAATATTTTTGTCTGTTTTATTCTTCCTTTGTATTTTTTACCTTATTTATTTTCACCCATGGTATTTATTTCTGCCTGTCTTTTTAAATTTTGTATGCATTTCTGCCTCATTATGCAAATGAGGAGGGGCTGTGTCTCAAGGGGTCATCTTCTCTGCTATTGGTGGACCAGTCAGACAGGAGAGCTCCTACTCTGCCTGCAGACATCAACGATCTTGCCCCTCACACAGTCAGATGGCTTCCTTCAGTGCGCTGAGGTGTTTAACAACTCTGAAGACAAT
>NW_024040928.1:598641-677589 GCF_014851395.1 Micropterus salmoides | reverse complement strand
CGTACACTGTAATGTCAGGGAAATTACTTTACTTAGATTTAAGTACTGCAGTTGTACATGAAATACCTTCCTAACTTAAGATAGAAGCCTTCTTGAGGTGGTATAAAACATTTCTTCTTATATTCTGACTTGAGTTGTGGACAACTATGACCACATGAATTAAAAAAATTAAACATTTCACTGCCCAAGTCAGCTATAACACAGTCTTGTTCATCAGACTACATGCTGTGGACAGATTTTGTCCCAGGATTTATTATGCATTTCTTCTTCTTCGTTGCATGATTTAGAATAAAAGGTGAGAAATGGTCTGCTGAGTTCATCCTGCACTGCAGCAGCTAATAAAGTCCATTTAATCCCAAAACGCTTTTCTTTTAGGCAGGCTGGAGCAGAAAACAACTCACCTTTCTCAAGTTGTACAGTAATGTCACATGTGTATGAAGTGGATCAAACCAGCTAATCTTAATGTCAAAGTAGAGAGGAGCCTAGTAGGCCTATTTTTTTCATTCATTATACAATATGAATAAGTATTAAAAGTATCCACTGTTCTCACATGCTCTAACACACAGTAACGATGAAATGTGTGCTGTTAAATGCTCCGTACTTGTATAGCGCCTTTCTAGTCTTTTCGACCACTCAAAGCGCTTTTACACTACATCTGCATTCCCCAGTCACACACATTCATACACTGAGCCTAAGTGCTCAAACAGAAACTAACATTCACACTCATTCATACACTGGCGGAATAGCCGCCAGGGGCAAATCGGGGTTCAGTATCTTGCCCAAGGACACTTCGACACGCAACCAGGGAGCCAGGGATCGAACCGCCAACCTTCCGATTAACAGCCAACCCGCTCTACCTCCTGAGCCACAGCCGCCCCTCACATTCACACACGTTCTCACATTCTTCCTCTGTATGTACACATAAACAACAAGGCAGGGAAATATAAAAGGAATTTATTTTATTGTTTGGGTACATTATTGTTCAGTGTACATGCTCACATCTGAAACAAACTTTACGTGCTTGATAACTCTCCCACCCCGCAGACATCTACACACCAATACCGATTTATATTCATAGCGGCAAGTGCTATGTAGCTCCACATAGGGGACACAGGAAGTGACATATAGCACCTTCATGCGGCGTCGGAACCGCGTAGGAAATTCACAGCCGCACCGGCAGAGCTCCAGAATGTGCAACTCGGCCGGCTCACGCGCGGACGCGCTACAAGTGCGAGGGCCCGCCCAACGCTGCTTGCAGCTTTAATTAGGGCCCGAGCACGACCGTGCGAGGTCCCTATTGAAATTGCTCGGATTATTTTTTTTTTTTTTTTTTTTTTTTTCTGCAAAGTAGCCCAAATGACATGGCCTAAACATACTCGAAAACTCACCAAAATTTGCAAACATGTCAGAACCGGTGAAAAATTTCGTATTCTACAAGTTTCGCACATGGGCGTGGCAAAATGACTCGCTAGCGCCACCTAGAAAATTGGAAATGATTAGCCCCTCGTTCACGTTCAACCTACATGTACGAAATTTTCTGGGGACATGTATCGTATCAAGACGCACAAAAAAGCCTCAAGAACCCATAGCCTAAAGTCAACAGGAAGTCGGCCATTTTGAATTTTATGGCCATTTTTGGATGATTTACATACTTCGTACTTTAACGAACTCCTCCTAGGGATTTAGTCGGATCGACCTCAAATTTCTGCTGTGCCTTCTAAAGGCATTGACGATGAAAAGTTGTGCTATTTGCGCGTTTTCGTCAATGGGCGTGTCCGTGGCGTCGATGATTCGCAATGAAACAGGAAGTTGTTGTAACTTCAGTGTACATGCTCACATCCGGACCAAACTGTACATGTAGGATGAGAGTCCCGCCCTGAACACATGTACATGCCGACATTCACCCACAGTCATAGCGCCACCTGCTGGCAACAGAAAGTGACCTTTAACGAAGCAGCCCCCGCCGCACGTTTCACCTACGTGCACGAATTTTCTGTGGTACGTGTATCTTGTCCAGACGCACAAAAAGTCTCTTGGAGCCATAGCCTAAACCCAACAGGAAGTCGGCCATTTTGAATTTTACGTCAAATTTTGGATGATTTACACACTTCGTACTTTAACGAACTCCTCCTAGGGATTTAGTCCGACCGACCTCAAATTTGTGCTGTGCCTTCTAAAGGCATTGAAGATGAAAAGTTGTGCTATTTGCAAGTTTTCGTCAATGGGCGTGTCCGTGGCGTGGCGTCAAAGATCAGCTCTTCGCCATGACACGGAAGTTGTCGTAACTTCAGTGTACATGCTCACATCTGGACCAAACTGTACATGTAGGATGAGAGTCCCGCCCTGAACACATGTACATGCTGACATTCACCCACAGTCATAGCGCCACCTGCTGGCAACAGGAAGTGAATTTTAACGAAGCAGCCCCCGCCGCACGTTTTACCTACGTGCACGAATTTTCTGTGGTACGTGTATCTTGTCCAGACGCACAAAAAAGTCTCTTGGAGCCATAGCCTAAACCCAACAGGAAGTCGGCCATTTTGAATTTTACGTCAAATTTTGGATGATTTACACACTTCGTACTTTAACGAACTCCTCCTAGGGATTTAGTCCGACCGACCTCAAATTTGTGCTGTGCCTTCTAAAGGCATTGAAGATGAAAAGTTGTGCTATTTGCAAGTTTTCGTCAATGGGCGTGTCCGTGGCGTGGCGTCAAAGATCAACTCTTCGCCATGACACGGAAGTTGTCGTAACTTCAGTGTACATGCTCACATCTGGACCAAACTGTACATGTAGGATGAGAGTCCCGCCCTGAACACATGTACATGCTGACATTCACAGACAGTCATAGCGCCACCTGCTGGCAACAGGAAGTGACTTTTAACGAAGCAGCCCCCGCCGCACGTTTTACCTACGTGCACGAATTTTCTGTGGTACGTGTATCTTGTCCAGACGCACAAAAAAGCCTCTTGGAGCGATGCCCTAAAATCAACAGGAAGTAGGCCATTTTGAATTTTACGTCAAATTTTGGATGATTTACACACTTCGTACTTTAACGAACTCCTCCTAGGGATTTAGTCCGACCGACTTCAAATTTGTGCTGTGCCTTCTAAAGGCATTGAAGATGAAAAGTTGTGCTATTTGCGAGTTTTCGTCAATGGGTGTGTCCGTGGCGTGGCGTCAGAGATCAAGTCTTCGCCATGACACAGGAAGTTGTTGTAACTTCAGTGTACATGCTCACATCTGAACCAAACTTTACGTGCTTGATAACTCTCCCACCCACTATGGAGGACCGATCCTGACACAGTCAGAAATAAATACAGAAATAAATAAATGCTCAATAAATAAATAAGCATCCAATTAAATACACAAAAAAATAAAGTAAATAAATAAATGTAGGTAGTAATTAAATTATACAAGGAGACATAAATGTATATATTTAATTAGTGCCTTTACTATTCACCTTTGTTATAAATTACCTTATTTGTTTATTCAACTTTATTTATTACTAATTTTTTTAATGTATTTATTTATGTGTGTGTTTTGTCTGTTTTATTCTTCCTTTGTATTTATTTACCTTATTTATTTTCACCCATGGTATTTATTTCTGCCTGTCTTTTTTAAATTTTTGTATGCATTTCTGCCTCATTATGCAAATGAGGAGGGGCTGTGTCTCAAGGGGTCATCTTCTCTGCTATTGGTGGACCAGTCAGACAGGAGAGCTCCTACTCTGCCTGCAGACATCAACGATCTTGCCCCTCACACAGTCAGATGGCTTCCTTCAGTGCGCTGAGGTGTTTAACAACTCTGAAGACAATACTACCAGCAATGTCTTCCTTCTCTTTTCACGTAGACGCTCCGACAGACAGTGCTTTCAGTTTGCTGCATGCATGGACACAGAACTGCGGTATAGGGAGAAGCACACGGTCAGCTGGCTGCAGCTAAATCTGGAGTGCACTCGTATTCAATTCTGTATGGTAAATTCAGTTTTAACGGAGCAGAGCGAGCTGACAGGCAGAGTTAGAGACTTTTTCTGTCCGTTTCTCTCTTTACAAAGACGCATGTTGCAGTCAGAGTCTTCTCTGAGATGCGAGCACGACATACAACACAATTTATCAAATTACACAACGGATATACAGTATGAAAATAAGATTGATTGGATTATACTCACAGGAAGTATAAAACCTCTTACATGGGTCTATTAAAAGTAAAGTAACAAGAAAATGTCAGGGAAATTACTTTACTTAGATTTAAGTACTGCAGTTGTACATTTGAAATACCTTCCTACCTTTCTGATAGGAAGCCTTCTTGAGGTGGTATAAAACATTTCTTCTTATATTCTGATTTGAGTTGTGGACAACTATGACCACATGAATTAAAAAAACATTTCACTGCCCAAGTCAGCTATAACACAAGTCTTGTTCATCAGACTACATGCTGTACAGTATTTGACTACAGATTTTGGCCCAGGATTTATTATGCATTTCTTCTTCTTCGTTGCATGGTTTAGAATAATAAGGTGAGAAATGGGTCTGTTCTGAGATCATCCTGCACTGCAGCAGCTAATAAAGTCCATTTAATCCCAAAAACGCTTTTCTTTTAGGCAGGCTGGAGAAGAAACCCAGTAACGATGAAATGTGTGCTGTTCTCACATTCTTCCTCTGTATGTACACATAAACAACAAGGCAGGGAAATATAAGGAATTTATTTTATTGTTTGGGTACATTGTTGTTCAGTGTACATGCTCACGTCTGAAACAAACTTTACGTGCTTGATAACTCTCCCACCCCGCAGACATCTACACACCAATACCGATTTATATTCATAGCGGCAAGTGCTATGTAGCTCCACATAGGGGACACAGGAAGTGACATAGAACACCTTCATGCGGCGTCGGAACCGCGTAGGAAATTCACAGCCACACCGGCAGAGCTCCAGAATATGCAACTTGGCCGGCTCACACGCGGACGCGTTACAAGTGCGAAGGCCCGCCCAACGCTGCTTGCAGCTTTAATTTGAACTTATTTTTTCCTGAATAGTACTCATTTCAATGTTGGTATTTTTGCATACAGGACTGGAACTGGTTAAATAAGCCACTTAATGAAATTAAATGATGCCCCAGAGGGGACTTTTTCTTATTCTGAGCTGAGGAAGAGTTGTGATCAGATTTCTGTCAGCAGCTGGAGGTAAACATTTGTTTTTCTGGAGGATGTTTCTTAGTAGTGAGCTCTAATTTAACAAATCCTACTGTTAAACTGATGAGGTTCATGACATCTGTGATGGCTGGTAGAGGGATAACCCACACAGCTCATTATCTTTAAACAGCTACATCTTTATACTCTTGTCCCTGCCAGGTGAGAACAGTCCATGCTCCAGCAACACAGAGACAAGAAACTAAACTTATTTTCCTTGGTTTTATTAAACGACTTAAAATACACTTACATGTCAAGGGATTACCATTAGGATAAAAGCACAGGTTAGACAAACAAAATGTATAGCTACAATGTCTGCTAAATCTGTGAGGAACTACATGCTAATGATAAAACACTACCAAATAACTTATCAAAGAATTAATTCTAGTTTACATTTGAAGTCAAAAGTCAATGCAAATCAGAAGCAACAGGATTTTTTTGTGTATGTGCAAGCTGCAGAAGAGACACACAGCTGGTAGAGCTTTAAACATGATAACTAGAATACCACACGTGTGCGCCTGGTAATGGTACCAGTAAGTGAACTACGAGCTGCTCTCCTCTCAGTGCCACTGCTCATACACAACTCCATCCATCAGACATCGTCACATCAAGTTTTAAAAAGAAATGCATGCAGCTCTGTCTTTATAGGAAGAAAACACAGTCAGCACTAGGAATACACAGGATATATATACAATGGCAACAGCATGGGGAACCACTACAGCAGGCTGCTGAGGACTCATAATGACATTACACCAGAAGAGACTGGGCTGCAGTCACCTGGGACTGGACACATTTAAACAGCCTGTTTGGCTCTTTGTTCATTAGCCCCAACGCACGACACACATAGGCCACAACCACCAAACTAAACAGTCCCGAAACAATCCAGCCAATGTGAGTGTAGCCCCGGCCCCTCCAGGAGTGAGTGGTGCACGGTTAGCGACCTACTGTTTTACTAATTGCTGAAACTAAACACAGGTGAGGCAGAGTATGAAGGTTGGTGTTCGAGCGTTGTGCGTTTCAGTCAAAGTCTCTGTTGACCAGAACCAGCGGAGCTGCCAGCGTCCAAACGTAGAGGGCGATGCAGATCCAGCTGGAGGAGATCTTCACCCACACAGACGGCCACTTACTGGTCATGGCCTCATAATTGGAGTCGGGGCTGCAGAGAGAATGATGGAGGAACACGTCAGCTGACACATTTATACTCTGCAGCTATCAGTCTGGATTCCAAAGAATACATAATGCTAATATTCAAGTGACAGTAGCTTATATAAATATGACTCTCCAGTGTCAACAATGGCAGCCCACCAGTCTAATTTGTTCCGCCATAGTTTCAAAATAAACATTAATATAATAAACAAATATTTTTACATATCTCATAATAACATTAAAGACATCTAACGTTGTGTTTTGTGGCTGCTGCTGTAAGCTCGGACGCTCACACACTTTGGCATCCTACTCGAGACAACCACCTTTCTTTTGAGGTAACGTTAACAGTCTGTTTCTGTCACTCATTTGAGAAGGCGATTAAGCTAGCAGCACATAAATTTGGAGTGCACACATATTAAAGCCTTTATAGTAAATCCACTGAAACGGACCAGTGCGAGCTGACAGGCTGTGTTAGCGACTTTTCTCTCTTTACAAAGGACAAGTGTTGCAGTCTGAGTCTGACCTGAAGAGAAGCTGTGAAGTCTTCATGTTATGCAATACGAGAAGCACATATAATATAATTCATGAAATTGGGTCAGACTTGATGAATTTAGAGAGAGAATACACATGACAAAGTCCGGTTTTCAAAATAAGGTGTCTAAACAGTATGGAAATAGGATTAACCCGAGAAGGTCCGAGAGCAGGTTCACACTGAGCATGTGACAGACGTGAAAGAGTCTCGAGACGCCGTGGTGAACGTATGTCTATGCCTGAAAAATCATCCAGCATGACCCGATTGGCGATGGGTCAGTTATGGTGAAGGCTATTTCAATGCTGTGAGCTGCACAAATGAAATCCATTGTCCTCCATCCTGGACAAACAAAACCATAACCATGTGCATGGACAGATACCAGTAGTAGGGAGTAAGGAAATACATTTGTTTTTGTGTATTTAGTCTGACTCAGTCCCACACACACACCGTCCTGTTGCCTCATACACTCACTACAGCACCACATGTGGATTCATCTGCCGCTGAAAGTAGTCCCCAACAAATGCACTTCTGTCCTGTTTGAGGAACATTTGCTAAAAACTCACTGGATTAGTCAAAAGTAACAATAATACAGAACAGACTGTGGCAGTACTGGGATGAAGCCACAGCAGCTCCTCTGCAGTGTGAAGCCCACCTGTACCAGTTGGTAAGCGTCATCATGATGTAGAGTGATGCCAGGAACAGCATGAAGTGAAAAAAGGAGTAGGAGTAGGTGACGCCGTCCCTCTCATTGTCCACAGCTCTGCTGAGGCCGCTGCCCTCCTCAAAGCCGTCAGTCTGAGGCCCATCCTCGATCAGTGCAGACTCGTCACTGGTCAGAGTCAGCTTGTTCACCTGGGCGTTGGAGGAATTCCGAATACTGATAGACAAACAGAGGAAAAGGGAGAACATAGAAAACATGGTGCCTTTGAAAACAACACAGAGACAGACAGACCAGCTAACTTTTACTAAACATTGTTCATAAGCTGATAACAGCACAGATAAAGCATTTCCTCACCTGGAGTAGAGGACACACATGAGGAAAAGTATCAGTCCCACAATCCCCTGGGCATCCCACCACTGAACCACATGGTCCGAACCTGTGGGACTGGTGCTGTTCAGCCCGATAATACCCAGAAGGCTCGGGTTACATTTCCTGTCTGAGACACAAGAAAAGAGTCAAACTTGCTGTTGATTCAAATACTGATGTGTTGTTGATAGGGTTGGGCCAATAGACGATGCCATGAAGCACGAAACTTTTGAGGTCCCTATTGAAACTGAAGGGATTATTAGGGCCCGAGCACGAACCGTGCAAGGTCCCTATTGAAACTGAAGGGATTTATTTTTAAGGCCCGAGCACGAACCGTGCGAGGTCCCTATTGAAACTGAAGGGATTTATTTTTTCCTGCAAAGTCACCTCAAGTTTGGGGGCCTAAACATGCTCGAAAACTCACCATACTTTGCACATAATATTTTATGGGTTTATTTATGGGGCAAAATGGCTCACTAGCGCCCCCTACAGAGCAGCTCCAGTATATGCAACATGGTCACATCATACCCTGACGTGCTACAAGTGTGAGGGTACGCCCAATGTTGCTTGCAGCTTTAATTAGGGCCCGAGAATGAACCATGCAAGGTCCCTATTGAAACTGAAGGGATTATTTCTTTCTTTCTTTCTTTCTTTTTTCTGCAAAGTAACCTCAATTTTGGGGGCCTAAACATACTCAAAAACTCACCAAACTTTGTACATAATTCAGACGCGGGGGTGTCGTGCATGGGCGTGGCAAAATGGCTCGCTAGCGCCCCGTACAGAGCAGCTCCCGGACAAAGTCTCACCTACTTGTATGAAATTTCTGCGCCACCTGCTGGCAACAGGAAATGACCTTTAACGAAGCTGCCCCTGTGGCACGTTTCACCTACATGTATGAAATTTCTGTGGCACATGTATCATGTCCAGACGTACCAAAAAGCCTTTTGGAGCGATGCCCTAAAGCCAACAGGAAGTCGGCCATTTTGAATTTTATGGTCATTTTTGGATGATTTACACACTCCATACTTTAACGAACTCCTCCTAGAGAATTAGTCTGACTGACTTCAGATTTTCCTTGTCTATGATTAAAAGTTGTACAAACTTTGGGTTTTCGTGCAACAGTGTGGCGTCCAAAATTGATGATTCGCCATGAAAGAGGAAGTTGTTTTAACTTTAGTGTACTTGCTCACATCTGCTTGATAACTGTCCTGCCCCGAACACATCTACATGTTCAGTTATAGTCATAGTGCGAAGTGTTTTGTAGCGACACAAAGGGGACACAGGAAGTGATGATTAACACGTTTGTGCAGCGTCCGAAGACCATGGCAAATTTACAGCCACACTGGCAGAATCTGCAAGGCGGCCACCTCACACCTCGACGCGCTACATGTGCGAGGGCCCCTCCCAACGCTGCTTGCAGCTTTAATTGTATTAATAAATACACCTGCATCCGACTTCTACACCTCACTGCAAACACACCGGTTTGCCCCCCTCCCCCCCCCATCTGCTCAACCTTCTCTATCAGCAATATGTTGTATAATGTCGCTTAAAAGACAAAGAACTCTTCTTTTTTCTGTATTTTTCGACCCACGATCCGTTATCACGGCAGCAGGTGTGCCACCTGCCGGCTTGTTAATGAAGTAGCCTTTCAAACAACCGAAACAAACATCTGCACTCTTAATTATAAACGCAGCACTTTTGTTTTTTCCCCCATTCATCATGAGTTGAACTCAAAGATCTAAGACTTTCTCTATGTACACAAAAGACCTATTTTTCTCAAATATTGTTCGCCAATCTGTCAAAAAAGTGTTAGTGAGCACTTCTCCTTTGCCGAGATAATCCATCCACCTCATAGGTGTGGCATATCAAGATGCTGATCTGACAGCATGGGGATTGTACCGGTGTGCCTCAGGCTGGAGGATATTTCAATGCTGTGAGCTGCACAAATGAAATCCATTGTCCTCCATCCTGGACAAACAAAACCATAACCATGTGCATGGACAGATACCAGTAGTAGGGAGTAAGGAAATACATTTGTTTTTGTGTATTTAGTCTGACTCAGTCCCACACACACACCCTCCTGTTGCCTCATACACTCACTACAGCACCACATGTGGATTCATCTGCCACTGAAAGTAGTCCCCAACAAATGCACTTCTGTCCTGTTTGAGGAACATTTGCTAAAAACTCATTGGATTAGTCAAAAGTAACAATAATACAGAACAGAACAGACTGTGGCAGTACTGGGATGAAGCCACAGCAGCTCCTCTGCAGTGTGAAGCCCACCTGTACCAGTTGGTAAGCGTCATCATGATGTAGAGTGATGCCAGGAACAGCATGAAGTGAAAAAAGGAGTAGGAGTAGGTGACGCCGTCCCTCTCATTCGCAAGCCTCTGGAGCAACTAGAGTTTAAGTGTCTTGCTCAGGGACATGTGTCAAAGTGGTGAGTTGAACCGGGTCTCTCACATCAAAGGCGTGCGTATTATACACTGTCCAATCACCCCCAGCAGCCTCAGTGTACAGCATAGGATAGGATCCTGCTAATTGGGGTTTACAGGAAAAACACAGATCAATACTTACTTTTCAATTCCTACGACCCACTGGAACATAAGCTAGGGGTGATCCGAACCCTGCACCACAGAGCCGGATAACATACCAAGTGCACAAACCCGAAAGAACCACCTGAAGGGGCCCTTCCAGCCTGTGGGTACCCTAAATGGACCTTTGTGAAAAAAGCCACAAAATCCAAGAAGACCAACACTACAGGGGATAAAGAAGAGTAAACGCAACAACATTGTGATGCCATTCATGTCTGAGGTATCAGAGAAACTCAGGAGGATATTCTACAAACACTACATCCCTGTGTTTTTTAAACCCAAGAACATGCTAAGACAGATACTGGTCCACCCGAAAGACACACAAACACAAGAGAAGCAATCTACTGTATGCAGTCCAATGCAGTGCGGAATGCACAGACCTGTAAATTGGGAAAACTAAACAACCACTACACAACAGTTTACTTACATCTGAAGGACAGAGGACACTCGTTTGCTGATCACCAGGTGCACATTTTAGACAGAGAGGATGGATGGTTTAAAAGAGGTGTCAAGGAAGCCATCTACACCCGGGTTGAGAAGCCGTCGCAGAACAGAGGTGGGGGTCTGCAACACCACTGAACCCCTTCATTTCCCAGGAAAATTAACAAGCTAGGGCTGCCCCCAGCTAAGGATTCGAATCGAGTCGAATCAGAATCGTCAAGTCCTTCTATAGTCGACTGATAGTGGAATCATGTTTGGTTTTGTGCACGGTGATTGCCAGCCGGGTGCAATCTTGAGAAGCAGCAGAGCTGAAGTCTCTATTCATTCAGTTATTTGCTTTTAAATCACTAAATGGTCTTGCCCCGCCATACCTCTCTGAGCTTCTACACTCTTACAAACCCATCTCTCAGGTCAGATGATCAGCTGCTCCTGACTGTGCCTAAAACTAAGCGTAAGCTCAGAGAGGACCGTGCCTTTGCTGTGTCTGCCCCTAAACTATGGAATGATCTGCCTTGGCATATAAAACCCATCTTTTCTCTTTGGCTTTTGACACCTAGTAAGATGTCGACTTCATTTACTTGATTTTATTTGTTACTTTGAATGTTTTTTATGTTATTTGTTTATTTTTCTGTACAGCACTTTGGTCAACTTTGGTTGTTGTAAAGTGCTTAACAAATAAAGTTGGTATGGTATTCAGATTACACTGTAAATTTACAGCTAAACTGAGGCTTTTTGAAGACCCTTTTCTCTCTCTCTCTCGCCTGCCATTCACCGCTCTTGTGCAGAGTTTTGCGTGCATTCCGTGCGGGTCTATTTCAAGTAGCCAGCTTTGCAAAATGGCATGATCCTTGTTTTGCAGAGAATCTTTGACTGTGAGATTGACAGTCGAATCAGGCTCCGCCCATCGAAGCATCGAATCTTCGACTATTTGGGGTCAACCCAAGCATTACCTCTTGGTCTCAGGTGAGGTTGCCAACAACGGTCGTTCAGACTTGGCCACGGGTGGTTTTAACGACCATAACGACTTTCATTACAACAATCAGGAACTCTAACGAACCAGCAGTAACGATGATCTTGACAAACGACCCCCACAGAGGTTAAATAGCTGAGTTTCCTTACTAGTCATTAATGAAGAAGTCTCTTGGATGAGGGAAGAAATGTCTTCTAGTATCTTCAATCAAGTCAAGTTGCCCCACTTTAACCTTCTTTGGATAACCATGACCTGGATGACTGAGAATCTTCAGACATTTTCTCATGCAATATCATCTCTGCTGAGTCAGCACACATGGCACCTTTTCTCACCTCAATGATAAATGAATTCATTTTAATTAAGTTACAAACTCCTGAGCTTTAATAGCTCATGTTTTTCAGCAGTTTTCCTGTTCATGTTCAAAACTTTCTGCTCATTCATAATCTTTCCCATATAGACTATCTTTGCTCTCGGACATTTTGAGAAAATAGTAGTAATATTACAAGAATAACGTCATCATTTAATGAGAATTCATAATATTTTTAAACAGTCTTTATGCCTGCTCTATACTCTGCTGTGCAATAGCCTGCATTATTGCTCTGCTGATTTGGTAGTACTTCGTCTTTGGGACTGTTCTACCAGATGTGAGGTGGACGTGAATAAATAAAAACTTACTGAAAACACTTTTGATCGGGCAGAAATATCACCACAATTCCACACAAATTTTCACATCAGCACCTCAGATAAAGTGCAGTCACAGTCTCAAACAGAGGAAGTTTACGCCTCAGATTTTAGATGTTTATTTTGCAAAACTGTTTCAGTTAGTAACCGCAACTCAGGGCGAGACACCGGTGTCGTATTGTGGAGTTCACTCGTCACGACTCCTTATTATTAGTAATAGGCTACATTTGTTTTTCACTGCGGGAGAAAAAATGATGTGTAGCGTGAGAGCGTGTGAAAATTGTCAATTGCGTGAGTCCCACACTCAATGCCTGAGAGTTAACAGCTCTGGTGTTACTAAAAAGTTAAGCAAGCTAAAGCTTTGCTAGTCTGCCTAAAGCCTATAATCCACTGACTCTACGGTGCATTACGGCTGCACCGCGGTTGCTGGAGCCAATCGCGGCCGTTATAGTCAATGCTCGTGAGACCACCAGCTGCGGCCGCAGCGCGTCCCAGAAGCAGCTCTCTGCTCCGCAGAGAATAGGTGGCAGGTCTCTTTTTGCCGCTAGCCGCGTCAAGCAGCACAGAGCAGATCGAACCAGGCAGGAAGTCAGACACAGAATGACAGAGAGAATCCGGTCAATTTTCAAAATAAAACTTCCTGTGGCAACTCCCGATCGCATAACAGCAATAAACACTGTAAAAATGAACACAAAACGTAATCATTTAACAACGTAGCCTACTTAATTACAGTAGAAGCACAAAAACACTGACTACCAAATGAATGAAATCTAAACAGGCTGCACGCTACGCTGCTGACACGCTTTTGAGACGCTTCCAGTGGACTTTGATGCCAGGCTATCCATGCATCAAAACCGTGGCGCAGCCATAACGTGCCCTAGCCGGAGTCAGTGGATTCCCGGAGTAACTGTTAGCTCCTGACCTTTGCCTGTCATATGGTGTTTCTTAACACTTTTTTTGACCAGAAATTAAATTTTTCTCTGTGTGTTTTGGCTTTTTTCTTTTTTGGCCCCCTGACAGGCTGCCATGTTCACTTAAAGCGACTCGCTTCGCATTTGCAAGTCCTGCACATCTGAATGGCCAAATGTTTCGACCGTATCATTTTCACAATAACTGCGGGGGGTGGGTTATCAGATGACAAGAATGAAATATGTTTTATTGATAATAATACATTTATCATAAATATACATCTAAAAAGTTTTGTTATTCATATAGGACAGAAAGTAGATCTCATGATCTGAAAGTTAAACACAGCTGTCATCTTTTACACACAGCAACTTTGTGTTCTGCACACTTGTTTCTAATGATGTGATCAAACCCTGGCTAGTGTAGAGGCAATATCATCCTTTGACCAAGCTATAGGTAAGGGACAGTTTCTCTACCCTCATTCAATCTTGGGGCTATATAACACTGAACATTGTCTTACTTTTCTGGGTGTTCTTTGGAATTTTGTGTTTGAGCATGACCAGCAGGATTATCAGCTGGCAGTACATCGTGTCTCTGTTACAATGTCAGCTCAACTCGCCTTTGTTTGGTTTTCCATTGTAGAAAAGTTGTACCTGTACCTGCTTCCAGGTACTTTTTTTTGTATCACCTCACCTCCATCGAGGTTCCAAGCGAGCTGAGGGATACTAAAATGTAACATGAAAACAGACAGACTGCTGATTGGTCAGAGAGAATATTCACTATTCACTGCATCATCATTGCGTGCAGACAGAGGCCAGCAACAGAAGGTTTTATATTTTACAGTTTTTATATGTTATTTCATCACCTAATCCACTTCTCGTAAGTTTTAAGGTGAGAAGCTGTGTAGATTTCGAATATTGACAGTTTTACGAGAAGTGATGGTGGAACAAAAATGTGCTTGAAAGTTTTCGGAGTTGAGGAGCTCCGCAAGTGGCTGCGGGGGAAGCCTGCGCCAACCCGCGGGAGGAGCGTGTGAGGCCGGCCAGCCGCCCGCTCACAGAGCCCTCTGCTCCCGCCGTCACACAGACTGCTGCAGCAACAACGGCAGAGGAAAACACAGCTGGAAGGTTTTCATACCGCTTATCTGTCTTTACATTCTGAGGAATGTTGAAACGTAACTTAAAAAAGAGAAAGCTGTGTGGATCGCTGGTGTGTGTGTCGCATTGAAGATTACGTCGCGGCAGTTGTGTGTAGCGTCGCTATGACGACAACCTACATACCATCTCTGGGTACTCTGCATTGGAAAACGGAGCAGGGCCGAGTAGAGTCCAGTCTATCAATTTGCGCTATGGTAGCATTTTTCGGCAAGGCAGCATAGATCGTCAGAAACACCGGCAACAGTTCAACGTTTAGTCCTGATGGTAAGATGTGGAACAATGATGTTGTGTAGTTGTGGACTTGTGAGTAACTTATACCATCTGCTAGGTTACGGTCGCAGTCTGAAGCGGCTTTGATTTGGATCACACTACCTTGTTTCTTACGACCCGCCCTTCTCTGCTTCTGATTGGCTAGTAGTCCTTACCTGGGAACTGCGCATGTGCGTAAGATGCATCACTCTGTAGCTCAAGAGCGGAGCGTACAACACATAGGGTGAAAAGAGGAGCTGCAGCAATGTGCAGTATTAGAAAAATATGGTGTATGTAAACCTGTTCTGGTACAACCCCTAAATAAGATTTTGAACCTGAAAATGAGCATAATACCACCTCATTAATCCAATAAAGGAATTTCTCTCTGCCTGGTGGTGGAAGGAAAATTTACTAAGGAAAATCTCTTACAGGCAATGGAATTGGCTGCGGATAGGTGTGGACTGTTGTTACAGTCAGGCTGCATCCAGCACACCTGAGGGTCTTCCTCCTTTGCTTAGCAAGGGACAAGGTTTCATGTGATGTGGATGAAGTCCTCTGGCCAGACAGCACAAAGACATGATGCTGAGGCAGAATGATTCTGTCATTGACTTTGATTTGCAGTTGCACAATATTTTTAAGTGTAATAGGCTTTTCATTTAGAGTTTTCTGTTATTTGGGCTGAATATACAGATATTCAATACTGTATGACTTGCAGTACTTAGAGTATTCTACATATTTATTGCAGTTGTGATGACTATATTTTTTTTAATTGGAATATGTGTTTCCCATCCGCAAAACAAAAAAATAATTATGTAACTACACGCCGCTGTTTTCTCAATTTTTTAATGTAGTGTCTAAGGAATGCTCTGTAGTGTTTTACATATTGACTGGCTACGTTTATGTTTTGAAAGCATTGTTTGATTTTAAGCATAGATGACATGGTTTTGAGAAGATTGTTTTATTTTGCCAAAAGAGTCAGGGGTTTTGTGAATGTAGTTGAAAGATTAGGATTTGGGTTTAAAATTTCAAGAAAATGGTTTGAAGAAATGTCTCTTAGCAATTGTTCCAGTGGACTTTGATGCCAGGCTATCCATGCATCAAAACCGTGGCGCAGCCATAACGTGCCCTAGCCGGAGTCAGTGGATTCCCGGAGTAACTGTTAGCTCCTGACCTTTGCCTGTCATATGGTGTTTCTTAACACTTTTTTTGACCAGAAATTAAATTTTTCTCTGTGTGTTTTGGCTTTTCTCTTTTTTGGCCCCCTGACAGGCTGCCGTGTTCACTTAAAGCGACTCGCTTCGCATTTGCAAGTCCTGCACATCTGAATGGCCAAATGTTTCGACCGTATCATTTTCACAATAACTGCGGGGGGTGGGTTATCAGATGAAAAGAATGAAATATGTTTTATTGATAATAATACATTTATCATAAATATACATCTAAAAAGTTTTGTTATTCATATAGGACAGAAAGTAGATCTCATGATCTGAAATGATCCCATGATCTGAAATGATCCCATTTGGGTTTAAAATTTCAAGAAAATGGTTTGAAGAAATGTCTCTTAGCAATTGTTCCAGTGGACTTTGATGCCAGGCTATCCATGCATCAAAACCGTGGCGCAGCCATAACGTGCCCTAGCCGGAGTCAGTGGATTCCCGGAGTAACTGTTAGCTCCTGACCTTTGCCTGTCATATGGTGTTTCTTAACACTTTTTTTGACCAGAAATTAAATTTTTCTCTGTGTGTTTTGGCTTTTCTCTTTTTTGGCCCCCTGACAGGCTGCCGTGTTCACTTAAAGCGACTCGCTTCGCATTTGCAAGTCCTGCACATCTGAATGGCCAAATGTTTCGACCGTATCATTTTCACAATAACTGCGGGGGGTGGGTTATCAGATGAAAAGAATGAAATATGTTTTATTGATAATAATACATTTATCATAAATATACATCTAAAAAGTTTTGTTATTCATATAGGACAGAAAGTAGATCTCATGATCTGAAATGATCCCATGATCTGAAATGATCCCATTTGGGTTTAAAATTTCAAGAAAATGGTTTGAAGAAATGTCTCTTAGCAATTGTGAAAAACTGTAATACAATTCAGACACATCTGTTCTGTGAGGAGAAGCTGTGCTCTGTCAGCCCTCCAACACACATACCATTTTTATGTACTCCTCCCAGTGCAAAGGGAATGCATAAAGCTCTCTATATAGTAATGTTAACTTACCAGGCTCATTGGTCATGGCAGACCAGGTCAGGTACATGGTGTACAGGGTAACCAGGGAGGACTGCAGCAGCCCAGACCTGGGCTGTGACTCCTTCACACAGAGAACAGCAGGCATTAGCAGCAGGCAAAATAAATCTAAGACCAATTCTAACAAGCAAAAGCACTCAGCTCTATCTGCTGAGCCTCATGAAGGCAGGGGCACATGACAGTTAAATCAATAATGTTAGGCACAGATCTTCCTCGATAGCTGCATTTATAATCCATGCCCTTCCCTCCCAGCTTTGTACAATGTATGTACAAATGTAAAAATCTACAGCTTTCTACAGATCTTCCCACTAAGATTAAAAAGTGAAAATGTAAACATTAAGTATATATATATATATATATATATACTTAATGTTTACATTTTCACACACACACACACACACACATACATATATACACACACACACACACATACATACATACACACACACACACACACACACACACACACACACACACACACACAGAAACTGAAAACCCTATAGATAAAGCAAGTGAAATGTGCTGAGGGAACCCATGGCTTATTCCCCAAAATCAATGTAAAAGAGAAGTGGTATAAACCTGGATCTGAGGCAGAATAGACATGACGGAGGCAGCGATGCAGAGGAGCATGTTGATGCTGATGAAGACCTTGTTCTCAGTGCAACCATCAGTGTGGGTGTAGTAGATGTAGAACATGACCAGAGATACCAGAGACAATAAGTAGTTCACTGTGGTGACGGACAGCAGAGCTGTGTACACACAATACAACTTCATTACATATGTGAAGTGGCAGAATAACAGGGTTAATGATTACGGCAAGTCCGGAATGCCACGAGACATTCTGGACTGGATCTCTTAAAATGTATGTTTGAATGAATTAGTATTACTCTTAATTTCATCATTATGACTTCTAACGCAAAGTCTTAGAGTCGTTCTCTTCCGGACTACAATACATGTGTGTCTTGGAAAAATAATGACTAACTGATTGTCTTGTGATGACTCATTTTCGCCTGATGTCACACTTTCAGGACTGCAAACTAATCATTGGTGAAAACAGTGTCAAAGATCAGTTTGCATCCCTGTACTACATAAATAGGTGGTTTTGAATGGAAGTAAATGTAAATGCTCCGTATAGCGCCTTTCTAGTCTTTTTGACCACTCAAAGCGCTTTTACACTACATCTGCATTCACCAGTCAAACACTGAGCCTAAGTGTTCAAACAACTAACATTCACATACATTCATACTTGGTTTTATATCCCTCCCTGCCACTTAAAACAGCCAAACCACAGCCGACAAGCTGTCAATAACAGAACTCTTTTAAGGTTGTTTTCATCCATATGTTTAGGCTGTCACCATACCTGCATACCAGCAGCGAGAGTTGCCCTCTTCCATCTTCTCCACCCACGATTCATTCCAGGAATGGGCAAAGTCGATGAGCAAAACCAGCTGGATGAGGATGAAGCAGAAGGCTCCTGCCATGCCAACATAGAACCACACTGTGGAATGCAGCAAACAGAGAAGGAAATTTACGACACCGTCACATTATCTGCAGGCTTTCACGCAGCCAGAAAGACATTTAAGGACTTTTTTCCTACCACTTTAAGCTGAATTAAAACACATGTCTATGTAGACCTATTCTGTGGTAACCATGCTGGTTGGTACAGGGACAAATGAACAACGTCCAGGAAAGACCACAGATCTCTGTTTGTCTTTTTTCTTTTGACTGACTCATATCAGCTTCCGTTTATAACAGTACAACTTTCATCTTTTTAGCAACATATTTTAGGTCTGTTCAGCTTCCAAGTTCTCTTTTAGTGAATTGCAACGCCATTGAGCTTCTTAATAGTTTATTATGCATTTAATTTCAGCTCTTTTCCATTTTCTGCAACCTTAACTAGTCCCACAGCTTTTGACGTAGAAACTCCAAGTTGTCCGGCTCAATGGGGAATGGGGTGCTATTACTTTTGTAATTGATACCTTGAATACTTTCCAAAATATTCCAGGTTTTCCAGGAAAATTTTCCCATTCTAAGTGAAGGGAGAGACTGTCGAAATCCTCCTCATACCTACTCCACTTTGAAAGCTCAACAGTTCAGCATACTTTCAGCTACATACTAGATTTAAACAGTAAATTGGTCAAGAAGTTAAATTATTAATGATGTATTCAGCGTTTCGAAATATTTTATGGTTTGTTCACTGTCGCTGTGGAAGTTTTATGCTTTTTTGAGCTCTTTTCTGAGTTTATAATGGGGGTGTATTGCGTGAGTTAGAGTGGGCATTCATAGCCTTGATCTACGGTCACAGAGCTACAGACACTAAAACCACAACAATGGGCAAGAATAGTTACCGGTAGTGAAGGGACCTTCTGAGATGAAAAAGGATCCAATAGTGATGGCAGCAGCTGCAGCAAACTTAAAGAACCAAAACCTGTAAGTGACAAAAAAAGTCTCAAAATATAAGTTCCCTGATAACAGTTCGAAACTCAGTCTCTGGCAAAGACTCCAGGATTCAGTTCCTGCATGGATTAGAGCTGGAAGGATTAATCATCAGAAAATGAACTGGTGATCATTTTGATAATAATTCAAGTAATTTATAAAAGCAGCAAAATGCCAAACATCTCCTAATTCCAGCTCCACCTATCTGAGGATTTGCTATCTGTTCTGTATCAATGCAAACTGAATGTCTTTTGCGTTTTGGATGGTTTGTTGGACATGAGTACTTTAAAAGACGCTATCCAGGGATTTGGGAAACTGATGGGCACTTTTCAAGATTTCTTTCACATTTTATAGACAAACAATTGATTATTCAAAAGAATACTGGTCAGATCAATCAGTGATGAAAATAATAATTCGCCCTATATTGGATGTTTCAAAGTGCAAGTGACCTTCCACACAATCTGTGTCCACTGGATGATGACTTCAGAGGCTGGGAAAACAGGCCCTGCTGGACCATATGCAGATTTAACAGAAGTCAAATTTACAGATTTTTAAAATAACATGATAAATATACATCGCTGGTAGTGATTCTTGTCATGTGGATTTGCATAAAGGGTTAAATAGTGGAAGCACCATCACAGTGTTTCCCATTAATTAACGAGACCATGGCGGCTCGCCATAGTCTCAAAATGAACCGAAAATAGTTTTACATATCTCATAATAACGTTTCACATCTCTAACATTGTGTTTTGCGCCGCTGCTGTAAGCTCGCACGCTCACACACTTTGGCATCCGACTCGAGACAACCATTACGGTAATGTTAACGGTCTGCTTCTGTCACTCATTTCTGAGTAGGCAATTAAGCTAGCCGCGCCTAAATTTGGTGTGCACACGTATTCCAGCCTTTATGGTAAATCCACTGAAACAGACAGGCAGGTTCGTAACTTTATCCTGTCAGTTTCTCTCTTTACAAAGACAAGTGTTGCAGTATTAAGAGTCCTACCTGAAGAGAGGCTGTGAAGTCTTCATGTTACGCGATACGAGAACCACATACAACATAGATTGGGTCGGACTTAATGAATTTAGCGCGAGGAGGATAAACATGTGACAATGTCAGGTTTTCAAAATAAGGTGTCTATAGAGTATCGAAATAAGATTAATTGGATTATATCATGCTCACAGAAAGTATAAAACATTACATGTGTCCATTAAAAGTAAAAAAAACAAAACAATAAAATGTTAGGGAAATTACTTACTAATTCTAAATAAATCTGTTGACTTTTGTTGCCATTTCCTCACCATTTATAGCTATACAATGGGTTTATGATTAAATAGTTTGCTAGAACAAAACATTGTTCACAAGAGTGCAAAGGTTTTCATAGATAGCATCTTAATTTTGCACCCAATGCATTTAACTTTAAAATGTACAAAATTTTCTTCTGGGGGGGCATGAGTTTCTATAATGCTGATGAGAACTCTAGTAAAGCTTGTGGATGATGGTTGCTGACTTACCCATTGTGCAGAGCAGCTCGGGGGTCCTGGCTACTCTTCACTTTGATCATGAGCAGAGAGAAGAGCAAGAAGAACATGGCCATGCCGAAGCAAATACGGTACACAGCCTTGTAGCCAACCAGCACATCACAGTTAACGTGTCCCTCCACGCCAGGAATAGACGAACCCATTCCTCCTTCACAGAAACCTGGAATCTACAACAGCACACAGAACACAAACTAGTCTGCTTGGTCTTTGCAATGTTTTTATTGTACTAGGGAGCAAGTACATACATATTTAATACATACCACAAAAGGTTTTAGCTTCTCAGACAAAGCTTTAGAACCGCAGGAACTTCCTCACAATAAATGCTCCTTCACAATAAAAGCACCAACTTGTCAAGACAAGACAAGACACGATATTGGGTTCACGAGGTTGAGACGAGATTTTAAAACTATTTTTGAGAAATCTTCAATGCCAAATATGAAACTTTTAAGCATTAAACAGTTAATTTCCTGCATTCTGGTGACATCTGCATCAATTTATGGTGAAAATGTTTTTACTTATGTAAAGGGAAACAATTCAAGTGGCAGATGTTACAATTCAAAATCTAAAACTAACACAAGCTAATGCAGTGCAGCTCTCAGACATTCTGCGCTGCTTACTGGTGAAAATTACTAACGACCTCCTTATTGCATCAGACAAAGGACTTGTCTCTGTACTGGTTTTATTAGATCTTAGTGCTGCATTTGATATCATTGACCATCAGATTCTACTGCAGAAACTGGAACATTTCATTGGCATTAAAGGAACCGCTCTAAGCTGGTTTAAGTCCTATTTATCAGATCGGTTTTAGTTTGTACATGTTAACAATGAGTCCTCCATGCATGCCAGAGTTAGTCATGGAGTTCCTCAAGGATCTGTGCTCGGACCAATCCTCTTCACTTTATATATGCTTCCTTTAGGCAATATTATCAGGAAATATTCCATAAGCTTTCATTGTTATGCAGATGATACTCAGTTATATCTATCGATCAAGCGAGATGAAACTCATCAGTTAGCTAAACTTCAAATGTGCCTTCAGGATGTTAAAACCTGGATGACCTGTAATTTTCTAATGTTAAACTCAGATAAAACTGAAGTTATTGTTCTGGGGCCTAAGCACCTCCGTGACGCATTATCTAAAGATACAGTTTCCCTTGATGGCATCGCCTGGCCTCCAGCACAACTGTCAGGAATTTTGGAGTTATCTTTGATCAGGACATGTCATTTAAGTCTCACATTAAGCAAATTTCAATGACCGCCTTTTTTCACCTACGTAATATTGCGAAAATCAGGAACATCCTGTCTAAAAATGATGCAGAAAAACTAGTCCATGCATTTGTTACTTCTAGGCTGGATTACTGCAATTCCTTATTATCAGGCTGCTTGAAAAAGTCCGTTAAGACTCTTCAGCTGATCCAGAATGCTGCAGCACGTGTTCTGACAAGGAACCAGGAAAAGAGATCATATTTCTCCTGTCTTAGCTTCTTTGCATTGGCTTCCAGTAAAATCCAGAATATAATTTAAAATCATTCTTCTTACCTACAAAGCTCTTAATGGTCAGGCACCATCTTATCTTAAAGAGCTCATAGTACCTTACTACCCCACCAGAGCACTGCGCTCCCAGAATGCAGGGTTACTTGTGGTTCCTAGAGTCTCCAAAAGTAGACTAGGAGCCAGAGCGTTCAGCTATCAAGCTCCTCTCCTGTGGAACCAGGTTCCAGTTTGGGTTCAGGAGGCAGACACCATCTCCACATTTAAGAGTAGGCTTAAGACTTTCCTCTTTGATAAAGCTTATAGTTAGGGCTGGCTCAGGATAGTCCTGAACCATCCCTTAGTTATGCTGCTATAGGCCTAGACTGCCGGGGGATTTCCCATGATGCACTGAGCTTCTCTCTCCTCTACTTTCTCTCCCTCTGTATGCAACCTCATCCCATTATTGCATATTACTAACACAACTTCTCCCCTTTCTGGTAGTCTTGTGCTTTCTTGTCCCTCTCCTCTCTCCTCCGATCACTTCCTGCAGGTGTTTCTGGCTCTGGAGCTGTGGAGTCTGGATCTGTGGCTGCGGGTCACCTGCTGCCCCCGTGTTCCTGCTCGACACCCTCTGCTGCAACGACTACTGTTACTAGTCCTATTGTTATTATTGTTATTATAATCATTAACATTACGACTGTTACCATTAACACTACTATAATTATCTGTACCATTTTTCATTTAGTCTATAGCAACATCACCTTTACTGTCTGTACCTCTGTGTGTGTGTATATTGTGTAGGCTGCCTCCCTCCCCTCTCTCTTCCTCTCCTGCCCGCTCTCTCTCTCTCGCCCTCTCTCTCTCTCCCCTTCACCCCAACCGGTCGAGGCAGATGGCCGCCCATCCTGAGCCATGGTTCTGCTCCAGGTTTCTGCCAAGGAAGTTTTTCCTTGCCTCTGTCGCCTAGTGCTTGCTCTTGGTGAGAATTGTTGTGCTTCTGTAAATAACATCATAGAGTACGGTCTAGACCTGCTCTTTTATGAAAAGCGCTGTGAGATAACTGTTGTTGTGATTTGGCGCTATATAAATAAAATTGAATTGAATAGAATTTAGTAGGGGTGTGACGAGACACTTAACCTACAAGATCGAGACGAGATTTTAACACTATTTTTAAGAAATCTTTAATGCTGAATTATATGAAAAGTTTGAGCATTTAACACTTTATTCCCTGCATTCTGATGATTTTTTCTGCACCAGTTTATGATGATTTTTTTTTCCATTTATACAAACAGAAACACAAAATTCAGATTCAAAATCTATAACCTAACTATAACAGAATCTATGTCAGTGCAGCTCTCAGTCATTTTATGCTGCTGTCAGATCTGTTTCTCCTGTAGATCAACTTATTTAATATCATCCTTGCTGATTCATGATTTAGTCTCCCCTCCTCTTTGTGCCTTTGTTTTGGATTAGTAACCTCTTTCAATGTAACTGTGGCACCTTTTCGCCATAATAAATTATTACATTTTAATTTCTCCTGGACTTTAATTAGAACAGTGTTTCAGCAGATTTTCTGATCATGGTCAAAACTTTCTGAACATTCAGAATCTCTCCCACATATCTGTGTTCTCTGACATGTCCAGGAAAAAGGCAGAGTATTACCAGACTAATGTCATCATTTAATAAGAAGTATATCTGCCTTTACTCTGCTGTGCATTACGTTATTGTTCAGCTCGTAGTAACGTTATCCCTTTCAGACCGTTTGACCGATGGGACTGCATTCCAACACTTTGGCTCAGGACGTAGAGTGGGTCAATCAGAAGGTTAACGGTTCAATCCCGGCTCCCCCCAGGCTGCATGTCGAATTGTCAAGATACTGAACCCCGAATTGCTGTTCCGCCAGTGTATAAATGTGTGAATGGTGAATGCGCTTTGAGTGGTGGAAAAGACTAGAAAGGCGCTATACAAATACAGAGCATTTACATTAACTCAGGCACAAATTCACACATATTAACTTACAGCGCAGGTTGTGCTCCAGTTTTTAGATGTTTATGTTGCAAAACTCTACCATCTACCACTCATCACTGCTGTCTGGACCATTGACTCTATATAAAAAGGTCTGGACTCACAGCGCAAGGGTTTCACATCGCCGCAACCTGTCTCCCGCTCACTTTGCCTCAGTGGTAGCTTCCGCTCTACCCTCCCTCAACACATTTTCCTCACTTGAGGTCAATGATGCCACACAATCTCTGTGCTCTACACTAAGCTCGTGCCTGGATAGCCTGTGTCCTCTATCCACCAAGCCTGCTCGCCCAAACCAGTCCCACCCGTGGCTAACTGATACCATCCGCCGTACTGATCTCAGAGCGGCTGAAAGAAAATGGCGAAAAACCAAAGACCTCGCCGACCTTAAGGGCTACCAATTGCTCCTATCCTCCTTCTCAACAAGCATCAGTGCTGCCAAAACTGCGTTCTATAATGACAGAATAAGCAGTGCCACTGACTCAAGGAAATTATTTTCCACTTTTAAAGCACTACTAAATCCTCCTCCACCACCCACAAACGTGTCTGCTGATACCTTTGCTGCCTTCTTCAGTGGAGGCTATAACTAGCCAATTCTCTGAAACACTCAAACTCAACCATTGTAGCAGTCCTACTACATCTTTTCCTCTGCCCTCCAAGGTCAGTGGTTGTTCACTCTCCTCGTTTACTCCTCTCACAGAGAGCGAAGTATCAGAACTCTTGACCCGTAGCCGTCCAACTACATTCCCACTGGACCCGATTCCTACGAATGTCCTCTAAGCCATATCTCCTATTGTGATCCCGACAATCACTCACGTGATAAATACTTCTCTGGCTTCAGGAACCTTCCCGACCACTTTCAAAAGGGCTCGGGTTGCTCAAAAAGCCCTCACTTGACCCAACTCAAGTTAAGAACTATCGACCAGTGTCTCTTCTACCTTTTTTATCCAAAACTATTGAACGGGCAGTATTCAAACAGGTCTCAGAATTTATCTCAAGGAATGACCTCCTACATCTATATCAGTCTGGTTTTAAGAGTGCCCACTCTATTGAAACGGCTCTTCTGTCTGTAACAGAAGCCCCAAGGTCAGCTAAAGCTGCAGCCCAATCCTCGGTTCTTATCCTGCTTGACCTATCAGCTGCCTTTAACACAGTCAACCACAGGATTTTGCTATCCGCTCTCTCAGCAATGGGCATCTCGAGTAAAGCACTCCTGTGGTTCGAATCCTACCTCTTGGGGCATTCCTACAATGTTTTGTGGCAAGGACAATTATCCTCCTCCCACTGCCTCTCCACAGGGGTGCCCCAAGGCTCAGTGCTTGGGCCCCTTCTCTTCTCAATTTACACCACCTCACTGGGGCCAATCATTCGCTCGCACGGCTTCTCTTACCACTGCTACGCAGACGACACGCAACTCTACCTATCCTTCCCGCCAGGCGATCCTACTGTCTCGGCGCGGATCACGCACTGTCTATCGGAAATATCTGCATGGATGAAGGCTTGCCACCTTCAACTAAACCTCTCCAAGACTGAACTCTTGGTCATTCCAGCCAAGCAATCTATCCACCATAACATCAAACTACAAATTGACTCCACAGCCATCACTCCAACCAAGGTGGTGAGAAACTTCGGTGTCATGATTGATGCCCAGCTGTCCTTTTCAGACCATGTTGCTGCTGTCTCTCGGTCATGCCGCTTTTCTCTATACAACATAAGGAAAATCAGGCCCTACCTCACTCAGTACGCCACCCAGCTTCTGGTACAGGCCATGGTTATTTCTCACATTTCTATCGACTATTGCAATGCCCTCCTAGCAGGTCTTCCAGCTTGTGCGGTGAAACCCTTACAAATGGTTCAGCAGCAGCGATTCTGGTTTTTGATCAGCCCAAAAGGACTCATGTCACTCCATTACTCAGTGACCTCCACTGGCTCCCCGTGGCCTCCAGAATCAAATTCAAGTCACTAATGCTTGCATACAGAGTGACTACTAGGTCTGCACCCATCTACCTAAACTCCTTAATACAAACTTATGTTCCTTCACGGCTGCTACGCTCCTCCAACGAACGCTGCCTGGCTCTGCCATCCCTTCACACAAAGCAATCCCAGTCCCGACTATTCTCATCTGTGACACTACGATGGTGGAACGAGCTACCACACGCCATCAGAGCAGGGGCGTCCCTCTCTAACTTCAAGAAGCTCTTGAAAACTCATCTCTTCCTAGAACACTTCCTCTTATAACACCTCTAACTCCAAACCTCTAAAATGCACTTCCTGTGCTCTTCTTCTATCTCCTACAATGATCTTGTATTGATTGCACTTTTTGCTAACTCTTACTTCCTTCCCTAGGTATCTACCCCATTGATGTGATATGAACTGTGAGCTCTTACTAGTATGTATTGTCAGTTTTAGATCTGTAGTTGATGCTCTGTTGATGCTTGTATGTTGTTCCTTAAATGTAAGTCGCTTTGGATAAAAGCATCTGCCAAATGAGTAAATGTAAATGTAAGCGGGTTCAGCTGATTACTATCACAGCGTACACCAGTGTCAATCAGGGCGGAGTTTATTCGCTCCATGAGTCTTATAAGCTATACATTTGTTTAGCTGACAAGAATTCTCGTTACAATTTAATCCCAATTTAGCCTCTTTCTCCGTTGCTTTCCGCTTCTAGCATGAAAGCTTCTTCTTCGTGAGTAGTCTTACAGTCAAACAGTAATGGCAGACAGTGAAACTGATACTGCCCCTAGCATTACATTGCAGTTGAAAATGAACAACCAGAAATGTTTTTAATAAGAATATTGCTATCTCTCCCTGAAAAGACATCTTTGTAACGACACGTCGACAATGAAATTTCACTTTGACAATTTTTTATAAATCGGCAATCATTGCAGCCCTAGGTTCAAGATCTCGTCACACCCCTTGTAACTACCATTTAGCTATAAAAAGGCAAATAGGATAGGTTTCCAGTAATGGTGGTTCTTGGACCTATTAGCAGTAGGGTTGAATGATTAATCATTCGATTAGCTTATCGTGAAGATAGCAATTAAATATGTAGGTTAATTTTACAAAGCATCTGAGCCATTTAAAACAGTGCAAATTCATTCAGTTGTCATCCTTGTGTGACAGATTTGCTCACCAATCATAAGCGCCATGCGCCTCCTGTTACGGTCCTATTCACCAATCAGAGTGAGCACAGAACGTGTACATTTTACAACAAACAAAACAAGAGGAAAGAGTGTGGGATAATGGTGTCAGAGGGGGTGGCTGCTGCTTCCTGGTTTTGTCTGTCCCGTGCCCGGCGTCAACTCACTCCGAAAGTGTTTCAGTAGCGGAGCGTTTAGTCTGCCCTACATTGTTGACCTGTTGTTAATTTGTCCTTTCTTGTGCTTCTACTACGATAACAGCTCTCTGTGAGCCAGTTTTTACATGGCTACATAGCCCACATAGAGCATTTCAGAATGAGAGCATTTTGTCTGCCTGATTTTGCTGACTTGTTCAGATTTTGTTGATTTTTCAGTTGTCCTTGAGTTTTGTGCTTCTACCATGGTTAAGTAGTTAAATTTAAGTTAAATTGTTTATTCTTCATGTCTGTTTTAACTGTGTTTATTGTTGATATACGATTGGGAGTCTGCACAGAGTGAAAACCGTGCCACACCAGTTTTGATGCTGTCTCATGTTGTAATGCTCCATGACATTTTTTAACCATTACGTAATGAACATTGAAAATTAGTTAAACTTTAAAAAATCAAATTGTAATTACCATATCTGACAGAAAAATCGCAATTAGATTTTTTACCTAAATCGTACTGCCCTAGGTAGCAGTATCAATAATAAAAAAAAATATACACAGCAGAAATACAGTTCATATGTTGGGTTTTTCTGTACCGTATTTATTAAGTCAGTTTGGCATCTTGCATGTATCTTATGTGAGAGCAATCCTACCTACCTTCTTAAGCTGCCCCTCCATGCCGGGCATCAACATAATACACGCAATACCCACTCCCAGCAGCAGGAAGAAGGCGTAGATCAGGCGAGTCACTGTGGAGTTATTTCCACTGGGGCAGCATCGACACAGCAGACAGGGTGCACTGCCGCACAGGCATGGGATCTGCATACAGAAATTAATCAAACTTTATTTAAACAGTGCCTTTTTTGAAAATTTGCTATAAAATGTGCTTAAAAATACCATCAAATACAATGAAAAGTTAAAATACAATAGATAAGGGGAATGCTAAGCTAAAAAGGTAGGCTATGTGTCTTAAGATTGTTTTTTTTAAGGAGTTACTAGACTGCGATGGCAGGATGTTTCAGAGGCGAGGATCACTGACACTGTGTGTGTGTGTGTGTGTATGTGTGTGTGTGTGTGTGTATGTGTGTGTGTGTGTGCGCGCGCCTGCGCATGGTCCTGACACGGCAGCGCCCTCTTAAGCAGGAGCACAGTATTGCTCAGTGGCTGCTGTCTGACACTGCCCGGCACTGCTGATACCCGACTCTGTTTACATGACAGCAATGTTGCAACAGTTAACGTCATACCCGGCTGTTTGTTGACATGATCGACAGCATCGTGTTTACAGTCTTCACAACATAAAACCGCCACATACTCTTCCGAATGCAGCACCGTTCATTCAGATTAAAGGCAGTTTTAAAGCACGAGCCGACGCATTCGAGACTCGACATGTTTAAGTTATTTAGGTTAGCTGGTCTCCAACAAAAAGCAGATCATGTAGCCCTGCAATTTGCTACATGAGCCAAGATAGTATCCACATGATACAGTACAGCCTGTGTGTTAAGATTCTCGAGGAACAATAAGTAAACGCTTGCTTGCTAACGTTATCTTTTGTTTATTGATGTGTCACCGCGGCGGCCTGCCGCTCCGTGTTACTGCGCAGTCATGACAGCTAATATGAAAGCGAGGCAGCTAATAACAGCAGTAACACAAACATTGCTTCACAGTCAATGTAAAAGCGGGTTACTTACCCAGCTCGCCATGGAGCACAGTCCCAGAACGGCTCCCATAGTGGCTAATGTTTGTTCTTCTCTCGTTCTATGTTAGATTAGATGGCTGCTGACTCCCAGAAGATGGACGATGCGGTTCGTCGTCTTCTTCTTCTTCTTCTTCTTCTTCTTCTTCTTCTTCTTCTTCTTCTGCTTCTTCTTCTTTGTTTTATTGCGGTAAACGGCATTTCGTTATGTGCATAGTGTTTCACCGCCACCAAGTGGACTGGAGTGTGGATCGGTATTCGAACGATACATTTGCTTCTTCTTCTTCTTCTTTTCTTTTGAAGGTGCATACCGCCACCTACTGTATCGGAGTATGTAGCATCGTTGGGACTACTTTATATCATTAAAAAAAGGTAGAAAAGAAGTTTAAAAAAACACAACAACAAAACCTTACTAAATCCTATAATATACCCCTATATTTTTCAGATATTGTACTACTGCTTTCTGTGTATCCTTTCACCCATCTCCTGTTGTGCCTAATAGGCCGTCAAGGTTCCACTTCCTTACTGCCTGACTTATCTTTTGATTTAGCCTCATCCTCTCGCCCCTATATTTCCTACAATGTAATAGTACATGTTCTACTTCCTTGGACATTCATCCGATTGACTTTTGCCCATTAAAAACAGTGTTTCATTTAACCCTGTGTGATCAAACCTTAGCCTGGTTAAAACGCTCTCCTCTCTTCTGTTACTTCCATTCACACCCTGAGCATTAATAGATTTTTGCAAGCTGTAATATCATTTCTTTTCTGATTGTCGCCTTAGCTTCTCCTTTTCCAAGGGGTTTATTTATGACATTGTTTTTCCTGGTTGATTTTGTAGCTATTTTGTCTGCTCTCTCATTCCCTTTTATACCTACGTGGGCAGGTACCCAGCATCTTTCTGTAGTGTCTGTAGTCTAAATAAACTATGTTGGATTTCTAGCATTAGATCTTCTCTATTAGATTTCATATTTTGAATACTATAAAGGGCTGCTAGAGAATCAACACACCACTCTGTCTGGTTTTACTTCCTCAACCCACTGCAGTCCTACAATAATCGCCATCATTTCTGCCGTGTACACTGAAGCCTGATCAGGTTATCTTTTCCCAATGCTTACATTCATTGTTGTTATATATATTCCTATTCCTACCTTGTCCTCTTCATCTTTAGATCAGTCTGTATATATATCTAAGTAATTGTAATATTTTCTACTTATGTACTGACTTGCCAGATGTCCTTTCCCACTCTCGTCCCATTCGCTCTTTAGTTCCAATATATATTTCTTTTAAGTCTATCTTAGTTTTTGGAAATAACCAAATACTGATATTACTAATAGGTGTAGGGGAGTTAAACCAGGTATTATTTAATCTATATTCCTCTGATTTAGTCTTTGTTACCCAGCCAAAGCCATTACCTTTAAAAGAACTATACTCCCAACATTCTTGAATAACACTTTCCATGGTTTTCATAACCACATCCACGTAAGCGACTCCAGTATGTAAGCTTGAGTTTATCTCTTCTCAGGTCTGAGGGCACTTCTCCTAACTCAACCTGGATTGCTTTAATTGGTGTTGATCTCATTACACCAGTACAAATCCTCAGTGCTTTGTTAGTAACTCTATCCAACTTCAGTAAATGTGTTTTAGCTGTTGCTCCATATACACAGCATCCATAATCTATTGTTGACCCCATTAGAGCCCTGTAAATATACATTAATGATTGTTTATTTGCTCCCCAGTCTTTCCCCACTACTGCTCTCATTAAATTTATGACTTTCTTGCATTTTGATTCCACCTTTTCAATGTGTATTTTCCATGTTTGGTCTAACCACATACCCAGATATTTAAAATGATCTACTGTTTCCATATTGTGGCCATATAACTGTAGGTTCTGTTTATCTATCCCTTTCTTCCTGGTAAATATCATATGGCAAGACTTACTTGGAAAAAGCTTAAAGCCTCAACTATATGACCATTGTTGTACCTTTCCTATTGCTTCCTTGATTTTACTTCTCACCTGTATGGGATCTCGTCCTCTTGTCCAGACGGCCCCATCATCCGCATATAGAGCTGACCCAATCCTTCTGTCTAGATTCATAAAAATATCATTACTCATGACGGGGGCGGCTGTGGCTCAGTAGGTAGAGCAGGTTGGCTATTAATGGGAAGGTCGGCGGTTCAATCCCTGGCTCCGCCAGTGTGTGAATGAGTGTGAATGTTTGAGCACTTAGGCTTAGTGTATGAATGTGTATGGTGAATGCAGATGTAGTGTAAAAGCGCTTTGAGTGGTCGAAAAGACTAGAAAGGCGCTATACAAGTACAGAGCATAACGTTAAATAAAACTGGACTAATAACACTGCCTTGTGGAATTCCATTAACAATTTCAAATTCCTCTGATCCAACTCTAAATTTTCTTTCTGATATAAAACCAACCTCATGACGTAACTCAGTTGATCTTCTCCTAGTATTCCTAATACCATTTAATACTATCACTAGTTCATTCAAATTAATTTCTGCATCCATAGAACTTTCCTCACTATCTTTACACACATCTCTATGTTCCTTAAGAACCTTCTCTTTATAAAGTGTGACGTCCACTGTGTGATCCGGTGAGGCCACTCTGTGGGAGTGATACCTCACCACTGTTAACCATCTTTGTTCTATTGAGGTTATTGCTGATTGGGTGCACCTTGGACCTGTGAGCCAGGGGAGATAAAGCTCCACTTGGTCAAACTACTTTCTCTTCTGCCTTCTCTGCAATCCAGACGTCAGCCATGGCCTGACCACCCCGACTGCCACATCTTGCTTTGAGTTATTATTATTGAGCAGCTTGGAGAGTGACCCAGCCCGATGGCCACTCTGTCTCTCTGTTCATCAAACATAGCTTATATAGGATATGTTTAGTATCTGTTAGTACCATAGCAGGGTTTGAGTCTGCAAAATAAAAGGTCAAACCCATAGAAGGGTACAGTACTATTTTGAAGTAACAAAACAAGGGGTTAGAAGTCAAATTCTATAGAAGGGTTCAGTCCCTACATAACCAACAATCACTGCTCTCCCCGTAGAAGGTCACTGACCTTCTGTCCTGCTGCTACAGTGCTATTTTGAACTGTTATGAGTCAAATACATAAATATTGGATACTACATATTTCCCCCCTGACTTAATTGAGTCTCGAAAAACAAAAAGATAACAATTTCTCCAACACATGTTTCTTGCAGTATTATTTTTAACAATATATCAACTTTATGCAGTGTGAGAACAAAAAACATGTCTGGCAGCCTTCATTCCAAAATGCCCTTCAAGACAATCTAGACAGGAAGGCGGTCACGCATGGTACTCCAGTTTAATTAATAAAAGACATCTTTATCAGTCTATGCAGAGATATGGTTTAGCCAATACATGTGAAAACCTCAGGAAATGAAATAAAATCAGAACAATTTCCGAAGTCAGGATAGTCAACCCATCGGACCCTCCAATGGACCTTTCCCTGCCTAGACCCTATATCCCTAAACATCGAGAAAAAAGAAAAAACCTGAGGTCCATATATTAACCATAATTAACCCCATAACCGAAAGTCTTTACACAATTAACACAAAAAGAATATGATAGTTAATTAAGTATTATTCATTCAAATATGTATTCATATCTATATCAAAGCAGACATAGGAAGGTATTCCACTGCAGCTCCTCAGCAGTGTCGACTTTCAGTGTAGTGTCGATGCAATCCAGACATTTCCACACCGTCCTTGTCCAGAGTTCATTCATATTGTCCTTGTTTGAGTATCTGAATCCCCATCTGTACATCCCCATATACTCTGGAAGAAAAGAAAACACCAACCAGTATCTGTTGCAAAATAACACATGAAAATTAATACCTCAATATATGGAAATACAAAGTAATATTAAAATGGATATCTTTCCATCATTACGTCATCACCTCCATCTAAATCAGTCATAGTTAACAAAGGCATCTGAGTGTTCTCCCCAGGCATCACCACTCCAACCCATCTCAATATCATAGCTTTCGCAAAAGTCAATAGCACAGTACAGAAGCAAAACATCAAACACAGCGCTACAAAGGCTGCTACTAAAATCCGAACCACCACTGCTCCCACTGGTCCTAACTGATTTTGTAACCAAGCATTTGCTGACCATCCAGCTCCCTCAGATTGAACAAACGCATCCCTTATACTTTTTAATGCATCTATAGCACTAGTGATATTATCAGAACTATCGGGGATCAAAGTATAACAACCGTCCCCCGTCAAGTTCATAGCCACACACAAACCACCTTGTTAGGCTAAAAGTTGAGTAGTATAGTCGAGAGCCATGTCATGTTTCAACAACATCAGTCTGTGACTTCTTTGAGTATTTGACAGAAGATTAAACCCTCGTATAGTTTCATTTGCAAAACCCTGCAAAGTATAAGTAATATTATCAGTGTGATCTGCCAAAAATATTACACCATACCATGGAAAAATTCCAAGTCCCCACTTCTCGCCTAGACTTATCCTCCAATGGTAGGATTCAAGATTATGAAATTGTGCCATGCTCCTTTTCACCCTATTTCCAGAACCAGGATCAGAATGAGCTGTAGCAGGTGGTTCCCCTTTTTGGATTGTAAACACCTCATATGGAAGTTTTAGCGTCGCCATGTAACAACATCCTATCCATCCATAAGGTAAGAATATATAGGCTTTATCACCACAAATCCACCAAATATCTTGAAAATTCCCTATAGTCACATTGCCAGGGAAAAGCTGATCTCTTACCATCAAAGTCCTACCCTTCTTACTAGATTGCACAGCAAAAGTTACTTCATATGTGTTTTCACTAACCTTATGGTCATGCTTATCCAAAGACATCATATAATCATCACACTCTGATATTCCCATAAGCATCCCTGGCCCATCATACATCTCATTTGAACAAAAACAGCTACTAGCCCTCACGGGTCTTACCTCCATTGCTTCAGGAATTACTGTTAACTTATTTTCCTTCTGATCTAACAAATTCACATAGGGTAATTCATTTATCCAAGAACAATTAAGTCTAGGTCTAAACAACTGCGACGACCAAGACATCACTATATCCGTTGACGATTGTTGCTGATACAACAGCCATGATAAAGCATAAGATTGACACATAACGGATAGAGGTTGGGCCACCATCTCTAAAATTGAATCCCATGTGCCTGGTGCCGGGACTTTCAACAGACATGGACCATCCAGTTTCTTAACTGATCTTATAGAATGAGTTAACTGCTGGAACCATAAATTCCTACCTGCCCAGCCATCTGTAATTTTCAAAACAGAAGAATCAAACCCATATGCCTTCCATGTAGCTTCCCTCTTCTGTAACGAGCGATATTGATCAGTCATATCTTCTGGTGTTTTATCAAAAGTAAAGAACTTATTTTGTACATGTGGGATAATATTCTGAACGGTTTCAGATGAATCTTCATCATTCTCTTCTAACACTTGCTCCCCAGTTTCCATCTGTAACGTAGACTTCTGAGTTACGTCTACCATACCCTTTACTTCCCAAAGATTTGTAGTCGGTGTCTGTGTCATATTTACAATGGTTGTATGAGGAGGTTTCTGCTAAAATAATTGCATTAGTTGATGTATTAACTCTTTTAACTGCTTCCTAGTGCTCTTGCATCAGGCTGAAGTGTTGATGTTACTGTTCTTGATTTTCCTGTTTTTTCTACCTCTTGGATCACTTTACTGTTATTCCCATCTATCACCACCAAGGTCACTACTTGACCTCCAAGTCCCGGCTCTAATCCCTCGCTTTATAAAACATACATTTATAATCACCTTGATCCTCCTGCTGGGAATCATACACATAAAGACTGCAATCACCTTCCATCTCCAGTCTTCTCATATCATTCAGCAACGCATACTTTATTGATTTTAATGCTCCTACCAAATCTAAAACTCTGCCATGGCTATCTTCCCACTGAACCCTTCACCGCTATTTTCTCTCATACACTGACATGGGAGCTGATCTGACTCTCCTAGAGGTACTTCAATCCTAGTTTTCGTAACGTTTTGGTCTGACTCTTTTCCAAACTGGTCTGGGGCTGTTTTGTCTAATTGGAACACTGGCTTCTCCTGTAACAGAGGTGCAGCCCTTGGTGACCTCTGCGGTTTCATATTCCACTGAAATAGGCCCTGCTGTTTCTGGGACATATTGAAAATCAATGTCCCCAAATCTCCTTTACTGCCAATCAATTGCAGAGTCATATCTGGCATCATCCCCGCGACCCGATCCCGGATAAGTGGATGAAGATGGATGGATGGATGGATATCTGGCATCATCAGAAGTGTACACATGATCATCAACGTTGTCCACTGAATGGACAATATCTCCTTCTAGGTTTCGTTCTGGATATTGTCATGCATCTCTACTTCTACCTGTTCTTCCCTATTGTCAGCCTTCACCATCTTTTCTGTCCACGCGTGGCATCTCTTCACTAGGCGCTTTAACACAATGTGATAAATGATACCACATTGGAGACCCTTTAACTTGGACAGCTGTTCCAGTACTATGAACCACTTCAAATGGTCCCTCACGGCGTTCGTTATACTACTTCCTCCTAAATACCTTCACGAACACCTTGTCCCCAGGTTGCACTGTACTCCTTTTTTGCTCATCGAGCCTCCGGCCATCGTGAAAATCTATCCACAACCACTAGCATGTATCTTTTCCCTTCAACTGGTTTTATCATATCGACAAAGTCAACAACCAACTCACGCATAGGACCCCTTGGGGTGGGAATGTAACCAGGAAGAACAGTAACACCCTTGTGGACATTATTTTTCAGACAGATTGTACACCTGCCTATGACATAGTCAATCTGTTCAAGCAAATATGGTGCCCAAAACCATACTCCTTTGTTATTTTTCTCCTAACCTCCCCCCTGGCAACATGAGCTAACCCATGTGCTTCCTGAATCATCAGACCTAACAGGTCCAGAGACCCTACTATCAGCCCCTCGTGATTTCTCCAAAGACCCATAGAATCCTTAACAGCACCTCGGTCTAGCCATAACTGTTTATCAATCATAGAAGCAGCTTCCTGCATTAAAATCACATCCTTAAGCGTAATTTTGTCTTCCAAGTCCACCCCATGAGTGACCACAAAAACCTTGTCCAATTTGTCAGCTCCTGGGCGGCTGTGGCTCAGGAAGTAGAGCGGGTTGGCCGTTAATCTGAAGGTCAGCAGTTCAATCCCTGGCTCCCCCTGGTTGCGTGTCGAAGTGTCCTTGGGCAAGATACTGAACCCCGATTTGCCCCTGTCGGCTGTTCCGCCAGTGTATGAATGAGTGTTAATGTTAGTTTCCGTTTGAGCGTTTTTCAGTGTATGACTGGTGAATGCAGATGTAGTGTAAAAGCACTTTGAGTGGTCGAAAAGACTAGAAAGGCGCTATACAAGTACGGAGCATTTACATTTACAACGCAAACAAAATTTAGAACGGAGTACTCTCACACATCCAACCGCAAACATTCACACGGGATCGAACCGGTGTACCCTTTAACGAACACACAGACACACAAACTGACCAGCGCCCACAGTTTATGAGAAAACTCACCATATACGCCAGCGTCTGGAGTGGGAATCAGCTCGACGGAGCCCGTGATGGAACAATGAATTTAGGCACAACACGGTCCCATCTGGGGTGCCAATTTCTGTGGTGTCCAAACAATAATGTTCGATGATGTGTTGAGAGGAAACCCGCTTGACACTGTTCTTGATCATAAAAGTTTATTAAATCAAAGAGTTCAGCATCAATTACAAGCTCTGCAGCAGCTTGGAGAGTGACCCAGCCCGATGGCCACTCTCTCTCTCTCTGTTCATCAAACACAGCTTATATAGGATATGTTTAGTATCTGTTAGTACCATAGCAGGGTTTGAGTCTGCAAAATAAAAGGTCAAACCCATAGAAGGGTACAGTACTATTTTGAAGTAACAAAACAAGGGGTTAGAAGTCAAATTCTATAGAAGGGTTCAGTCCCTACATAACCAACAATCACTGCTCTCCCCGTAGAAGGTCACTGACCTTCTGTCCTGCTGCTACAGTGCTATTTTGAACTGTTATGAGTCAAATACATAAATATTGGATACTACATATTTCCCCCCTGACTTAATTGAGTCTCGAAAAACAAAAAGATAACAATTTCTCCAACACATGTTTCTTGCAGTATTATTTTTAACAATATATCAACTTTATGCAGTGTGAGAACAAAAAACATGTCTGGCAGCCTTCATTCCAAAATGCCCTTCAAGACAATCTAGACAGGAAGTAACAAAACAAGGGGTTAGAAGTCAAATTCTATAGAAGGGTTCAGTCCCTACATAACCACCAATCACTGCTCTCCCTGTAGAAGGTCACTGACCCTCTGTCCTGTTGCTACAGTGCTATTTTGAACTGTTATGAGTCAAATGCATAAATATTGGATACTACAAAGGTATGTCAACTCTTGTGCCGTTCCTTTATTTAAACAAACTAATTGTCTAACCTCCATCAGTTCTTCTACTGCTTCTCAATTACTATCAGTATGCTTACTTACCCAAAGGCTATTATGTGCTTTGAAGTCTCTGCACCACATTTCTTTCCTTGTCTCTTTATTGTTTCCCTTTAAGGTTTCTAGGCTTAATGATTTGCAAGGGTTATATAAGTTGATTACTACTAAGTGTCTGTCTGATTTGTAAATTTCAGTAATTACACATTCTATTTCTGTTGTAGTTTCTATTCTAAATGGTATCCCATCCCTTACAAATGTTGCACATCCTCCACCGTGATTTCCACCAGACAGAATTATAGAGACTTATAACCAGGTAAAATGAAATCAAGGTGAGGCCGTAGCCAAGTTTCTTGAATGCAAGCAATATCAGGTTTAACTTCAGACTCTTCTACAAACTTTTTAAATTCTTGACCATTTGCAGTCAGACTCCTAGCATTCCATTGCAAGAGGCGGAATACCACTATAAGCTTAAATAATACTCTGAGACCCTGCATCATTATTAGTACTTAGCATACCATGTATATCTTCAGCTATTAAATCTCTGATACCAAGGAACTCCTCTGCAGCTTCTACCACTGTCTTGATCCTGTCACTTTTTCTTTCTTGTCGTGTAGCACAACATTCACAACTTTACATATAAAAGCTACAAAGCTCTTTTTTTCCACAATCAAAGTGTTCTCCTTCACTACACACTTGTGCCTACATGGTTGTAGTGTGGTTACCGGTGTTGTGTCAACTGGTCCTGACTGAAATCTCCTTATGCCCATCCTCTGGGGTAGGCCTGCTCCATGCCTTGCACTTTCATTCAGGTTTTCATGACACTCTGTTGGTCTATTTTCCTCAGTTTCATAAGTGCCCATGCTTTTTAAAGCCTCTGCATACCTTATTCACAACCTTGTACCTCTGTACTTCTTTAGCTTGTTTCTGGACCACACAGTCAGCATATGCTCACCTCCACAATTACAGCATTACACTTGCCATATTCATGTTCTCCTCCACATTTCGCACATCTTTGTCTCCATTTACATTGTTGTACTATGTCCCATTCTCTTGCACTTAAAGCACCTTAACGGTTGGGAAATATACTCCCTAACTTTGTAGTTTATCCATCCTATTTGGACTTCACAAGGCAAAGACTTTTCAAAAACAGTACAGTACAGTACATATAGGCTGTCTGATCTGACACTACTTTTATTAGTTTGGAGTCTTTTGGCCTCTAATACTTTCCCACCTTTTATCTCACTCTTCACATTTTCCACAGACATTTCCAGAGAAATTTGAAATAACACCTTTTAGCTTTGCTGCCATTCCTGGTACATGCACTTTAATCTTTCAACCACCAAGGTTACTCATTTTCAAAATCATTTTCTGAAATCTTATTTACTGCTGAAATTAGAATTATTCTGTTACTCAATAGTTTAGCATATTTAATTTTCCCCATATCTTTCTCAATTGCTTTGGTCACCTGAACTGGATGAAAGTGACCTTTATCATTACAAAGCATAATAATAACTTTCCACTCTTCCTGCTTGTCATCACTGCTCCCACTAGGTTTAGGTTTAATCTTTTTGTTAACTTGTCTTGGAGTACTCTCTCCTCCACTATTCGCTTCAGACCAAGATTTTTTCCTTGCCTTTTTAGTTTGGCTAAACTCCATATCTGAAGTAAACCCATTATCGTCACCATCTGAAATATAACACATTGCTATACTCATGATACAGTTCGATTGAAATCTGCCTTTGCTCCGTTCAAACTATTTTCCTTCGATCTCCTGCCAACCTCTCACTCACTCAGCTCCGTCTCCGTTCCACGATACATTCACTAGTCCCAGTATCAAATAAAAGACAATGAAAAATAAATTTAATAAAATCACTTTATTAGGGCCCGAGCACGACCGTGCGAGGTCCCTATTGAAATTGCTCGGATTATTTATTTTTTTTTTATTTTTTTTTTTAGGGCCCGAGCACGACCGTGCGAGGTCCCTATTGAATTTGCTCGGATTATTTTTTTTTTTTTTTTTTTTTTTTTTTTTTTTTTTCTGCAAAGTAGGCCCAAATGACATGGCCTAAACATACTCGAAAACTCACCAAAATTTGCAAACATGTCAGAACCGGTGAAAAATTTCGTATTCTACAAGTTTCGCACATGGGCGTTGCAAAATGACTCGCTAGCGCCACCTAGAAAATTGGAAAAAATTAGCCCCTCGTTCACGTTCAACCTACATCTACGAAATTTTCTGGGGACATGTATCATGTCAAGACGCACAAAAAAGCCTCAAGAACCCATAGCCTAAAGTCAACAGGAAGTCGGCCATTTTGAATTTTATGGCCATTTTTGGATGATTTACACACTTCGTACTTTAACGAACTCCTCCTAGGGATTTAGTCGGATCGACGTCAAATTTGTGCTGTGCCTTCTAAAGGCATTGACGATGAAAAGTTGTGCTATTTGCGAGTTTTCGTCAATGGGCGTGTCCGTGGCGTCGATGATTCGCTATGAAACAGGAAGTTGTTGTAACTTCAGTGTACATGCTCACATCTGGACCAAACTGTACATCTAGGATGAGAGTCCCGCCCTGAACACATGTACATGCCGACATTCACCCACAGTCATAGCGCCACCTGCTGGCAATAGAAAGTGACCTTTAACGAAGCAGCCCCCGCCGCACGTTTCACCTACGTGCACGAATTTTCTGTGGTACGTGTATCTTGTCCAGACGCACAAAAAAGCCTCTTGGAGCCATAGCCTAAAATCAACAGGAAGTCGGCCATTTTGAATTTTACGTCAATTTTGGATGATTTACACACTTCGTACTTTAACGAACTCCTCCTAGGGATTTAGTCCGACCGACCTCAAATTTGTGCTGTGCCTTCTAAAGGCATTGAAGATGAAAAGTTGTGCTATTTGCAAGTTTTCGTCAATGGGCGTGTCCGTGGCGTGGCGTCAAAGATCAGCTCTTCGCCATGACACGGAAGTTGTCGTAACTTCAGTGTACATGCTCACATCTGGACCAAACTGTACATGTAGGATGAGAGTCCCGCCCTGAACACATGTACATGCTGACATTCACAGACAGTCATAGCGCCACCTGCTGGCAACAGGAAGTGACTTTTAACGAAGCAGCCCCCGCCGCACGTTTTACCTACGTGCACGAATTTTCTGTGGTACGTGTATCTTGTCCAGACGCACAAAAAAGCCTCTTGGAGCGATGCCCTAAAATCAACAGGAAGTCGGCCATTTTGAATTTTACGTCAAATTTTGGATGATTTACACACTTCGTACTTTAACGAACTCCTCCTAGGGATTTAGTCCGACCGACCTCAAATTTGTGCTGTGCCTTCTAAAGGCATTGAAGATGAAAAGTTGTGCTATTTGCAAGTTTTCGTCAATGGGCGTGTCCGTGGCGTGGCGTCAAAGATCAGCTCTTTGCCATGACACGGAAGTTGTCGTAACTTCAGTGTACATGCTCACATCTGGACCAAACTGTACATGTAGGATGAGAGTCCCGCCCTGAACACATGTACATGCTGACATTCACAGACAGTCATAGCGCCACCTGCTGGCAACAGGAAGTGACTTTTAATGAAGCAGCCCCCGCCGCACGTTTTACCTACGTGCACGAATTTTCTGTGGTACGTGTATCTTGTCCAGACGCACAAAAAAGCCTCTTGGAGCGATGCCCTAAAATCAACAGGAAGTCGGCCATTTTGAATTTTACGTCAAATTTTGGATGATTTACACACTTCGTACTTTAACGAACTCCTCCTAGGGATTTAGTCCGACCGACTTCAAATTTGTGCTGTGCCTTCTAAAGGCATTGAAGATGAAAAGTTGTGCTATTTGCGAGTTTTCGTCAATGGGTGTGTCCGTGGCGTGGCGTCAGAGATCAAGTCTTCGCCATGACACAGGAAGTTGTTGTAACTTCAGTGTACATGCTCACATCTGAACCAAACTTTACGTGCTTGATAACTCTCCCACCCCGCTATGGAGGACCGATCCTGACACAGTCAGAAATAAATACAGAAATAAATAAATGCTCAATAAATAAATAAGCATCCAATTAAATACACAAAAAAATTAAGTAAATAAATAAATGTAGGTAGTAATTAAATTATACAAGGAGACATAAATGTATATATTTTAATTAGTGCCTTTACTTATTCACCTTTGTTATAATTACCTTATTTGTTTATTCAACTTTATTTATTACTAATTTTTTTAATGTATTTATTTATGTGTGTGTTTTAATATTTTTGTCTGTTTTATTCTTCCTTTGTATTTATTTACCTTATTTATTTTCACCCATGGTATTTATTTCTGCCTGTCTTAAATTTTTGTATGCATTTCTGCCTCACTATGCAAATGAGGAGGGGCTGTGTCTCAAGGGGTCATCTTCTCTGCTATTGGTGGACCAGTCAGACAGGAGAGCTCCTACTCTGCCTGCAGACATCAACGATCTTGCCCCTCACACAGTCAGATGGCTTCCTTCAGTGCGCTGAGGTGTTTAACAACTCTGAAGACAATACTACCAGCAATGTCTTCCTTCTCTTTTCACGTAGAAGCACCGACAGACAGTGCTTTCAGTTTGCTGCATGCATGGACACAGAACTGCGGTATAGGGAGAAGCACACGGTCAGCTGGCTGCAGCTAAATCTGGAGTGCACTCGTATTCAATTCTGTATGGTAAATTCAGTTTTAACGGAGCAGAGCGAGCTGACAGGCAGAGTTAGAGACTTTTTCTGTCCGTTTCTCTCTTTACAAAGACGCATGTTGCAGTCAGAGTCTTCTCTGAGATGCGAGCACGACATACAACACAATTTATCAAATTACACAACGGATATACAGTATGAAAATAAGATTGATTGGATTATACTCACAGGAAGTATAAAACCTCTTACATGGGTCTATTAAAAGTAAAGTAACACAAAAATGTCAGGGAAATTACTTTACTTAGATTTAAGTACTGCAGTTGTACATTTGAAATACCTTCCTACCTTTCTGATAGGAAGCCTTCTTGAGGTGGTATAAAACATTTCTTCTTATATTCTGATTTGAGTTGTGGACAACTATGACCACATGAATTAAAAAAACATTTCACTGCCCAAGTCAGCTATAACACAAGTCTTGATCATCAGACTACATGCTGTACAGTATTTGTGGACAGATTTTGTCCCAGGATTTCTTATGCATTTCTTCTTCTTCGTTGCATGATTTAGAATAATAAGGTGAGAAATGGGTCTATTCTGAGTTCATCCTGCACTGCAGCAGCTAATAAAGTCCATTTAATCCCCAAAACGCTTTTCTTTTAGGCAGGCTAGAGCAGAAAACAACTCACCTTTCTCAAGTTGTACAGTAATGTCACATGTGTATGAAGGTGGATCAAACAAGCTAATCTTAAATGTCAAAGTAGAGAGGAGCCTAGTAGGCCTATTTATTTTCATTCATTACACAATATGAATAAGCTATGCAGACAGTTGTAAAGAAAGAACATCTTTTTCTTCTGTTCTCTACTTGTTATAGTTACACAGTATTAGGGGTGTGGGCTGTATTAAAAGTATCTACTGTTCTCCCATGCTCTAACACACAGTAACGATGAAATGTGTGCTGTTATCACATTCTTCCTCTGTATGTACACATAAACAACAAGGCAGGGAAATATAAAAGGAATGTATTTTATTGTTTGGGTACATTATTGTTCAGTGTACATGCTCACATCTGAAACAAACTTTACGTGCTTGATAACTCTCCCACCCCGCAGACATCTACACGTCAATACCGATTTATATTCATAGCGGCAAGTGCTATGTAGCTCCACATAGGGGACACAGGAAGTGACATATAGCACATTCATGCGGCGTCATAACCGCGTAGGAAATTCACAGCCGCACCGGCAGAGCTCCAGAATATGCAACTCGGCCGGCTCACGCGCGGACGCGCTACTAGTGCGAGGGCCCGCCCAACGCTGCTTGCAGCTTTAATTTTTATTTATTTTTTTTTTTTCTGCAAAGTAGGCCCAAATGACATGGCCTAAACATACTCGAAAACTCACCAAAATTTGCAAACATGTCAGAACCGGTGAAAAATTTCGTATTCTACAAGTTTCGCACATGGGCGTGGCAAAATGACTCGCTAGCGCCACCTAGAAAATTGGAAATGATTAGCCCCTCGTTCACGTTCAACCTACATGTACGAAATTTTCTGGGGACATGTATCGTATCAAGACGCACAAAAAAGCCTCAAGAACCCATAGCCTAAAGTCAACAGGAAGTCGGCCATTTTGAATTTTATGGCCATTTTTGGATGATTTACATACTTCGTACTTTAACGAACTCCTCCTAGGGATTTAGTCGGATCGACCTCAAATTTCTGCTGTGCCTTCTAAAGGCATTGACGATGAAAAGTTGTGCTATTTGCGCGTTTTCGTCAATGGGCGTGTCCGTGGCGTCGATGATTCGCAATGAAACAGGAAGTTGTTGTAACTTCAGTGTACATGCTCACATCCGGACCAAACTGTACATGTAGGATGAGAGTCCCGCCCTGAACACATGTACATGCCGACATTCACCCACAGTCATAGCGCCACCTGCTGGCAACAGAAAGTGACCTTTAACGAAGCAGCCCCCGCCGCACGTTTCACCTACGTGCACGAATTTTCTGTGGTACGTGTATCTTGTCCAGACGCACAAAAAAGTCTCTTGGAGCCATAGCCTAAACCCAACAGGAAGTCGGCCATTTTGAATTTTACGTCAAATTTTGGATGATTTACACACTTCGTACTTTAACGAACTCCTCCTAGGGATTTAGTCCGACCGACCTCAAATTTGTGCTGTGCCTTCTAAAGGCATTGAAGATGAAAAGTTGTGCTATTTGCAAGTTTTCGTCAATGGGCGTGTCCGTGGCGTGGCGTCAAAGATCAGCTCTTCGCCATGACACGGAAGTTGTCGTAACTTCAGTGTACATGCTCACATCTGGACCAAACTGTACATGTAGGATGAGAGTCCCGCCCTGAACACATGTACATGCTGACATTCACCCACAGTCATAGCGCCACCTGCTGGCAACAGGAAGTGAATTTTAACGAAGCAGCCCCCGCCGCACGTTTTACCTACGTGCACGAATTTTCTGTGGTACGTGTATCTTGTCCAGACGCACAAAAAAGTCTCTTGGAGCCATAGCCTAAACCCAACAGGAAGTCGGCCATTTTGAATTTTACGTCAAATTTTGGATGATTTACACACTTCGTACTTTAACAAACTCCTCCTAGGGATTTAGTCCGACCGACCTCAAATTTCTGCTGTGCCTTCTAAAGGCATTGAAGATGAAAAGTTGTGCTATTTGCAAGTTTTCGTCAATGGGCGTGTCCGTGGCGTGGCGTCAAAGATCAACTCTTCGCCATGACACGGAAGTTGTCGTAACTTCAGTGTACATGCTCACATCTGGACCAAACTGTACATGTAGGATGAGAGTCCCGCCCTGAACACATGTACATGCTGACATTCACAGACAGTCATAGCGCCACCTGCTGGCAACAGGAAGTGACTTTTAACGAAGCAGCCCCCGCCGCACGTTTTACCTACGTGCACGAATTTTCTGTGGTACGTGTATCTTGTCCAGACGCACAAAAAAGCCTCTTGGAGCGATGCCCTAAAATCAACAGGAAGTAGGCCATTTTGAATTTTACGTCAAATTTTGGATGATTTACACACTTCGTACTTTAACGAACTCCTCCTAGGGATTTAGTCCGACCGACTTCAAATTTGTGCTGTGCCTTCTAAAGGCATTGAAGATGAAAAGTTGTGCTATTTGCGAGTTTTCGTCAATGGGTGTGTCCGTGGCGTGGCGTCAGAGATCAAGTCTTCGCCATGACACAGGAAGTGTAACGGTGGGAGACAGAACGGACCCAAACGCAACGCTGAGGGTGAAAAAGAGGTTTATTGAGGAAAAAAACAGGCTCGAGGCGAGGGCAGGTGGAAGGAGGGGGAGAGGCAGACGAGGACTCGGGGAACCGAGAAGCTGGAGGAACGGAGGGCACAAGGCTGGAGGCTAGGGGGGAGGCTGGCAGACGGGTAGGTGAGGACACGGAGACGGGGGGCCAGGCGGGGTGCGAGTGGAGAAGCCGGGGGGGTGTCGTGGAGGCGGCGAGAGGAGGAGGCAGGCGAGCGAGCCCGGCTGGCCGAGCTGGGAGGCAGAGGTGAGTGAACCTGGCGGGGAAAAACACAGAGACAGGGTTAGTAGGCAAGAGGACAAGAGGCAAAAGGAGTATAAGAAATAAAGCCAGAACGAAGCGGCGACACCAGGTCAAGAGCTGCGACGATCGAGCGAGGGTGGAGTGGAAAGCCGGGGTTGATATACTGGCAGTGATGAGGCTGATGGCTGGCAGGTGCGGCGGCCGGGGATGGAGGTAAACGAGGTGCAGGTGTGGGTAGCCAGCCGGGCTCCGGAGCAGGGAGGGACAGAGCACACACACAGAGAGAGAGAGGAGGCACAGGGGAAACCAGAATGTGAGGGAAAGAAGAAACAGGACACTCACCGACAGCCGGGCTGCCACCGCGACAGGGGCCCCCCCCTCAACGGACGCCTCCAGGCGGACCCCCCGGTTTGTCTGGGTGAGCCCGGTAGAAGTCGGACAGGAGGGAAGGATCCAGGATTTGACTGGCAGGGATCCAGGAGCGCTCCTCTGGGCCGTAGCCGGCCCAGTCCACCAAGTACCGGTAGCCTCGACCTCTACGTCGCACATCCAGGAGGCGGCGCACAGTGTAAGCGGGGTGTCCGTCGACCATCCGGGGAGGGGGAGGCGCTGCCACTGGCATAGAGAGGGAGCTGGTGGAGACGGGCTTGACCCGTGAGACGTGGAAGACCGGGTGGACTCTCATGTGAGGGGGGAGTGTCAGGCGAACCGCGGAGGGGTTGATGACGGCCTCGATGGGATAGGGGCCGATGAACCGGGGGGCGAGTTTCTTGGACGAAGTTTGCAGGGGGAGGTCTCTGGAGGAGAGCCACACTTGTTGTCCAGGCCGGTAGGCGGGGGCTGGAGTGCGATGCCGGTCTGCCAACCGGCGATTGCGGGCCGCGGTGCGCTGTAAGGCGGCCGTGGTCTCCTTCCAGATGCGGCGGCAACGGCGGAAGTGGGCCCGTACCGAGGGGACCGCTACTTCTGCTTCCTGGGACGGGAACAGGGGGGGTTGGTAGCCCAGTGAACTCATGAAGGGGGACATTCCAGTGGCAGCGCAAACCTGGGAGTTGTGGGCGTACTCAATCCAGGGGATCTGTAAGCTCCATGAGGCCGGGCTTCTGTACGCCACACACCTGAGTGCCGCTCCCAGGTCTTGGTTGACTCGCTCGGCCTGTCCGTTGGTCTGGGGGTGGTAACCCGAAGAGAGGCTGGCGGTGGCGCCAAAGGCGCGACAGAAGGCTCTCCAGACCTGGGACGTGAACTGAGGCCCCCGGTCGGAGACGATGTCTTGAGGGATGCCATGTAGACGGAAGACATGGTTGATGAGGAGGCGGGCGGTTTCCAAGGAAGAGGGGAGTTTAGGTAGGGGGACAAAGTGGGCGGATTTGGAGAAACGGTCGACGATGGTGAGGATGACCGTGTTCCCGTTGGATCTGGGGAGTCCGGTGACGAAGTCTAAGGCGATGTGGGACCAGGGGCGACCGGGGACCGGGAGAGGGCGGAGCAGGCCGGCGGGTGGTTGATGGGAGGATTTAGCGCGGGCGCACACCTCACAGGCGGCCACAAAGGACCGACAGTCCTTGTCCATGGAAGGCCACCAGAATCGCTGGCGAAGAAGGAAGAGGGTACGGGCCATCCCGGGGTGGCAACTGAATCTGGAGGCGTGCGCCCACTGGAGAACCTGAGAGCGGACACTCGACGGGACATAGAGGCGGTTAGGAGGCTCGAGGCCAGGGCCGGGTTCAGTGGACTGGGCGCGGCGAACAGCGGATTCAACTTCCCAAACAATAGAGGCGATGAGGCAGGTGCGGGGCAGAATGGTGTCCGGGGAGTTCGGGGGAGCGTCCGGGGAATGGAGTCGGGAGAGAGCGTCAGGCTTGGTGTTACGGGATCCAGGACGGTAGGAGAGGGAGAAGTTGAACCTATCAAAAAACAGGGCCCACCGGGCTTGACGGGAGTTCAATCTTTTAGCAGTTTGGATGTAGGAGAGATTCTTATGATCGGTCAGGACGAGGAAAGGGAGTTTAGCCCCCTCAAGCCAGTGCCTCCATTCCTCTAAAGCCAGCTTAACGGCCAGCAGTTCTCGGTCCCCCACGGTGTAATTTCGTTCGGTGGGGGTGAGACGGCGGGAGAAGAAGGCGCAAGGGTGCAGTTTGTTATCTTTGGGGGAGCGCTGGGAGAGGCAGGCGCCGACGCCCACGTCCGAGGCGTCCACCTCGACCACGAACTGAAGGGAGGGGTCAGGGTTGGTGAGGACGGGGGCGGAGGTGAACAGGGACTTGAGGCGAGAGAAGGCTGCAGCGGCCTCTGGAGACCAGACAAAAGGGACCGAGGTGGAAGTGAGGCGGGTTAGGGGGGCGGCGACGGTGCTGAAATCGCGTATAAAGCGGCGGTAAAAGTTTGCAAAACCGAGGAAGCGTTGTAGTTGCTTAACGGAGGTGGGGGTAGGCCAGTCCGCGACCGCCTGGATCTTGGAGGGGTCGGCGCGGAGCTGCCCCCTTTCAATAATAAAACCGAGGAACTGGACGGAAGGCGAGTGAAACTCACATTTTTCTGCTTTGACGAAGAGCCTGTTCTCCAGAAGCCGCTGCAGGACCAGACGGACGTGTTCAGTGTGTTGGGCAGGGTCGCGGGAGAAGATCAGGATATCGTCAAGATAGACGAAAACAAAACGGTGGAGGAAGTCGCGAAGAACGTCATTAACCAGGGCTTGGAAAACCGCGGGGGCGTTGGTAAGGCCAAAGGGCATGACTAGGTACTCATAGTGCCCGAGAGGGGTGTTAAACGCGGTTTTCCATTCATCCCCCTCCCGGATCCGCACCAGATGATAGGCATTACGCAAATCCAGTTTGGTAAAAATGGCGGACCGGGAGAGGGATTCGAAGGCCGAATCCATGAGCGGGAGGGGATACTTGTTTTTAACGGTAATGGCGTTGAGCCCCCGGTAATCGATACAAGGGCGGAGGGTCTTGTCTTTCTTAGCTACGAAAAAAAAACCCGCCCCAAGAGGGGAGGATGAAGGGCGAATGATGCCAGCGGCTAAGGAGTCCTTAATGTACTGCTCCATAGACTCCCTCTCCGGTCGCGACAGATTGTACAGGTGACTGGACGGGAGGGGAGCGTCCGGGAGGAGGTCTATGGAGCAGTCGTAGGGGCGGTGGGGGGGTAGTGACAGGGCTAGGTTCTTACTAAAAACCGGGGCCAGATCATGGTAGACATCGGGGACCCCGGACAGGTCGGGAGGGAGCGGAGGAGAGACCGGGGGAACCGGATCACCGGGGGCTCGGGCAGACAGGAGGCACGAGGAATGGCAAGAAGTACTCCAATTCCTGATCTTCCCCCGCGACCAATCGATATAGGGGTTATGGGAGGATAACCAGGGGAGACCAAGAACCAGAGGGGCGGCAGGGGAAGAGATCAGGTGGAAGGCGAGGGACTCGTGGTGATTGCCGGAAGAGAGAAGAGATAACTGAGGAGTGCGGTGGGTGACGATGGCGAGAGGCTGGCCGTTTAGACCCGTGGCGTGAAGGGGGGTGTCTAAGGGGACCTGGGGGATCTTAAGGCGGCGAGCTATTTGGTAATCTAGGAAGTTCTCGTCCGCGCCCGAGTCGATCAGGGCCTTGAGAGGCTGGGTGATGCTCTCCCAGGTGATGGAGGCATCGAGGAGGACGCGGGGGTTGGGGGAGGGGGCCCTGCTCGCCAGTAGTCCCAACCCTACTGGCGAGCAGGTGCTTTTGGGCGAACAGGGCAGGTGGACAAAAAGTGACCGGGCTTCCCGCAGTAGAAGCACTCCCCGGCGAGACGGCGGCGTTCGCGTTCCTCCGGAGAGAGGTGAGTTCGGCCTAGCTGCATGGGCTCAGGGACGGTGGAGCTGAGAGTGTGGGGGGAGCAGGGAGCACAGGCGGGACGGCCGATCGGGGCGCGGGGGGCGGCAGGACAGAGGCCCGAGACGGTGTGAGGCTGGAGCGGGAGGAGGAAGCGCGGGCGACACGTTCCCTCTCTCTCTCCCGCAGGCGGTTGTCGAGGTCGGTGGCTACCTCGACCAAGGCATCGAGACCCTCCGGGGCGTCCCTAACGGCCAGCAGGTCTTTGATCCGATTATTGAGGCCGTCCAGGAACACGCACCGGAGCGCCTCACTGTTCCAACCCGAGTTGGCCGCCAGAATACGGAAATCCACCGAGTACTCCGCCACGCTCCGATCACCCTGGCGGAGGGAGAGGAGGCGACCAGGCGTCTCTCTCCCTCGCACCGGGCGATCGAAGACTCTCCGCATCTCCTCAACAAAGAGGAGTAGGAGGAGAGAACGTGGGGCTGGCCCTCACTGACGGCAGCGTACCAGGCCAAAGCCCGGTCGCGGAGTAACCCAGCGACGTAACAGATCTTAGCCTCGTCGGATTGGAAAGACACTGGTTGCCTCTTGAACACCAGGGCGCACTGAACCAGGAAGCCGTCACACGCGCCCAGAACGCCAGAGAATTTATCAGGCTGGGAAACGGGTGTCTCGCGGGGAGTGAACGCGCCTACTGGGGCGCTTGGGACAAAATCAGCAGAGAGCGAACAAGGAGGAGACTGAGAGGGGGACAGAGGACGAGTGGAGCAGGGGTCGGGGAGCCGCGCACTGAGACGCCGAACCTCCTCGCCCAGGGAGCAGAGCGCATCGGACACTGACTGGAGCCGGGCCGCATGCTGATCGAGGACCGCTCCCTGGGAGGCGACGGCGCGGATGACTTCCAGCGGAGTGGGGTCGGTCGAGGGGGGGGGGAGGGGGAGCGTGCTGGGTCCATAGTGGCTCGATCGTTCTGTAACGGTGGGAGACAGAACGGACCCAAACGCAACGCTGAGGGTGAAAAAGAGGTTTATTGAGGGAAAAAAACAGGCTCGAGGCGAGGGCAGGTGGAAGGAGGGGGAGAGGCAGACGAGGACTCGGGGAACCGAGAAGCTGGAGGAACGGAGGGCACAAGGCTGGAGGCTAGGGGGGAGGCTGGCAGACGGGTAGGTGAGGACACGGAGACGGGGGCCAGGCGGGGTGCGAGTGGAGAAGCCGGGGGGGGTGTCGTGGAGGCGGCGAGAGGAGGAGGCAGGCGAGCGAGCCCGGCTGGCCGAGCTGGGAGGCAGAGGTGAGTGAACCTGGCGGGGAAAAACACAGAGACAGGGTTAGTAGGCAAGAGGACAAGAGGCAAAAGGAGTATAAGAAATAAAGCCAGAACGAAGCGGCGACACCAGGTCAAGAGCTGCGACGATCGAGCGAGGGTGGAGTGGAAAGCCGGGGTTGATATACTGGCAGTGATGAGGCTGATGGCTGGCAGGTGCGGCGGCCGGGGATGGAGGTAAACGAGGTGCAGGTGTGGGTAGCCAGCCGGGCTCCGGAGCAGGGAGGGACAGAGCACACACACAGAGAGAGAGGAGGCACAGGGGAAACCAGAATGTGAGGGAAAGAAGAAACAGGACACTCACCGACAGCCGGGCTGCCACCGCGACAGGAAGTTGTTGTAACTTCAGTGTACATGCTCACATCTGAACCAAACTTTACGTGCTTGATAACTCTCCCACCCCGTTATGGAGGACCGATCCTGACACAGTCAGAAATAAATACAGAAATAAATAAATGCTCAATAAATAAATAAGCATCCAATTAAATACACAAAAAAATAAAGTAAATAAATAAATGTAGGTAGTAATTAAATTATACAAGGAGACATAAATGTATATATTTTAATTAGTGCCTTTACTATTCACCTTTGTTATAATTACCTTATTTGTTTATTCAACTTTATTTATTACAAATTTTTTTAATGTATTTATTTATGTGTGTGTTTTAATATTTTGTCTGTTTTATTCTTCCTTTGTATTTATTTACCTTATTTATTTTCACCCATGGTATTTATTTCTGCCTGTCTTTTTTAAATTTTTGTATGCATTTCTGCCTCATTATGCAAATGAGGAGGGGCTGTGTCTCAAGGGGTCATCTTCTCTGCTATTGGTGGACCAGTCAGACAGGAGAGCTCCTACTCTGCCTGCAGACATCAACGATCTTGCCCCTCACACAGTCAGATGGCTTCCTTCAGTGCGCTGAGGTGTTTAACAACTCTGAAGACAATACTACCAGCAATGTCTTCCTTCTCTTTTCACGTAGACGCTCCGACAGACGGTGCTTTCAGTTTGCTGCATGCATGGACACAGAACTGCGGTATAGGGAGAAGCACACGGTCAGCTAGCTGCAGCTAAATCTGGAGTGCACTCGTATTCAATTCTGTATGGTAAATTCAGTTTTAACGGAGCAGAGCGAGCTGACAGGCAGAGTTAGAGACTTTTTCTGCCCGTTTCTCTCTTTACAAAGACGCATGTTGCAGTCAGAGTCTTCTCTGAAGAGGGCAATGAAGTGTCAGTTGTACCCGATGCGAGCACCACATACAACACAATTTATCAAATTACACAACGGATATACAGTATGAAAATAAGATTGATTGGATTATACTCACAGGAAGTATAAAACCTGTTACATGCGTAACACAGTAATGTCAGGGAAATTACTTTACTTAGAATTAAGTACTGCAGTTGTACATTTGAAATACCTTCCTAACTTTCTGATAGGAAGCCTTCTTGAGGTGGTATAAAACATTTCTTCTTATATTCTGATTTGAGTTGTGGACAACTATGACCACATGAATTAAAAAAATTAAACATTTCACTGCCCAAGTCAGCTATAACACAAGTCTTGTTCATCAGACTACATGCTGTGGACAGATTTTGTCCCAGGATTTATTATGCATTTCTTCTTCTTCGTTGCATGATTTAGAATAATAAGGTGAGAAATGGGTCTGTTCTGAGTTCATCCTGCACTGCAGCAGCTATTAAAGTCCATTTAATCCCAAAAACGCTTTTCTTTTAGGCAGGCTGGAGCAGAAAACAACTCACCTTTCTCAAGTTGTACAGTAATGTCACATGTGTATGAAGGTGGATCAAACCAGCTAATCTTAAATGTCAAAGTAGAGAGGAGCCTAGTAGGCCTATTTATTTTCATTCATTACACAATATGAATAAGCTATGCAGACAGTTGTAAAGAAAGAACATCTTTTTCTTCTGTTCTCTACTTGTTATAGTTACACAGTATTAGGGGTGTGGGCTGTATTAAAAGTATCCACTGTTCTCACATGCTCTAACACACAGTAACGATGAAATGTGTGCTGTTCTCACATTCTTCCTCTGTATGTACACATAAACAACAAGGCAGGGAAATATAAAAGGAATTTATTTTATTGTTTGGGTACATTATTGTTCAGTGTACATGCTCACATCTGAAACAAACTTTACGTGCTTGATAACTCTCCCACCACGCAGACATCTACACGTCAATACCGATTTATATTCATAGCGGCAAGTGCTATGTAGCTCCACACAGGGGACACAGGAAGTGACATATAACACCTTCATGCGGCGTCATAACCGCGTAGCAAATTCACAGCCGCACCGGCAGAGCTCCAGAATATGCAACTCGGCCGGCTCACACGCGGACGCGCTTATAAGTGCGAGGGCCCGCCCAACGCTGCTTGCAGCTTTAATTTACTCTTTATTTCTTTAAATTAAATTTTCAGCATCATATTTTGGACCGTAAAGCAACCTGTTCTAAAGTTTTTTCTTGATCACCAAATTCACATTGGGTGACTGCCTACAGTCTATGGTGACTGCTGCCAGTCTTTATATGTTGTATGTTTGTGCAATGTAACAGAGTCAGATCCGTAATATTATAATTAGGCTACACAATATTCTATGTAAATAGTTGTCACCTGACATGTTAGCTGAGTATCATAAATGTTCCTCTGGTGAGGAACGGCCTCCCTAATCTAAACCCGAGTGGGTGTTTGTTGTTAGACTTCTGCGCTAGTCATGGATTGTCTATAACGAACACCATGTTCGAACATAAGGATGCTCGTAAGTGTATGTGGTACCAGAGGCCGAAGAACGATGATCGATTTTGTAATCGTTTTATCTGATTTGAGGCCGCATGTTTCTGACGCTGAAGAGAGGGGCGGAGCTATCAACTGATCACCATCTGGTGGTGAGTTAGGTCAGGGGGTGGGGTAAGACTCTGGACAGACCCGAAACCGGGAACGTCTGGAGGAGGCCCCTGTCCGTGAGATCTTCAACTCAAACCTCCAGCGGAGCATTTCTGGCATCCCGGTTGAGGTTGGGGACATTGAACATGAGTGGGCAATGTTCAAAGCTTTTATTGCTGACGCCGCAGCAGGAAACTGTGGTCTCAATGTCTTAGGTGCCTCAAGGGGCAGTAACCCTCGAACACCATGGTGGACACCGGTGGTCAGGGAAGCCGTCTGACTGAAGAAGGAGGCCTTCTGGGATTTGTTGTCTCGGAGGACTCCGGAGGCGGTTGCAAGTTACCGACAGGCCCGAAGCAAAGCAGTGGGTGTGGGAGAAGTTCGGAAAAGACACGGAGAACTGTCCACCACCTCAGGAGAGGGAAGCGGGGAACCGTCAAAGCTGTGTACAGTGTTGCATGTCTACTTAAATTCCGAGCAGCACACCACAAAGCTTGTTCAATCATGTTATTATCAACTTAGAAATATAGCTAAAATTCGATCTATGTTAACTTTTAAGGACACCGAGACCATTTTACACGCCTTCATCTCATCACGCCTGGATTATTGCAACAGCCTTTTCACCTGTTTAACCCAAAAATCTATTGATCGACTCCAGACTGTCCAGAACTCAGCTGCCAGGCTTTTAACCAGAACAAAGAAATATGACCACATTACTCCTATTTTAGCTTCATTACACTGGCTCCCAGTATGTTTTAGAATTGACTTTAAAATTCTATTGATCACTTTTAAAGCTCTTCATGGCCTCTCGCCTTGTTATATTTCTGACCTTTTAGTCCCATACGCACCAGCACGTACCTTGAGATCCTCGGGCAGGGGTCTGTTGTCTGTTCCAGAGTCTCGACTGAAAACTAAAGGGGACAGAGCATTTGCTGTCAGCTGGAACAGCCTGCCCGAGGAAATCATGTCGGCTGAGTCAGTGAACTCTTTTAAGTCCCTTCTTAAAACATACTTTTATAGGAGAGCCTTTCCCGATCTTATTTGACTTTATTTTATCCCTTTTATTTGATTGTATTTTACTAATTTTATATTAATCTGTATTTTAGTCTTTTCAATGTTTTCATGCTCTTATCTTGTTTTTTTGTATTATTCTTTACACTTGTTAAAGCACTTTGTAACTTGTTTTTGAAAAGTGCTCTACAAATAATAATAATTATTATTATTACTTGTTTTTAATAAACTTATGAGAATTAATACAAAATTATGAATTTTAATATTCAGAGAATATTATTCATAAAGCTCTCGTTTTGCGGGGTACCACCGGAGGTTTAATTCACCCAGAGTCTCCAGACCTCTGGGTAGCATTTTAATAATTATACAATTATTCACTAGTGATCAGTTAGTCAATAATCGCTCAATTATCTTAAATCAGTCAGTCTCATATCGAAGGGATAAATTCTCATGGCAGGGACTTGGAGGTAGGCAATACACACACACAATTACTGTGATTAAGGTGAAATTTATTAACTAACTGAGGTGACATAAAAATGCGGTTCAATATACATCAAAGAAATAAACAATGGCTAAACAATGAGGATGTGGAGTTCTATTGTGGGGAGAATTTGATTCACATGGGCAGCTAATGAGCTAATGAAAGCAGTTAGATGATACTGACTCGGTTAAATTTGTCTAGGAGTTTTAAGGACTAAAGATAATGGACTAACAGACTATTGGACATCACTGATCACAGAATGCCTTGGTTTGCCTTACTGTGGGTCGGTGGCCTGCCTTGGCCTGTTGCTCGGGTCCCCATGCTAGCTGCCCGATTCCTGGCTTTCTGCTAGGGAATTTTCCAGGAGTTCTCCGTGTCTGAAGGAAGAAAAACACTCCAGTGTTGACCGTCCTCGGTCTGGCAATTAGGCTGTTCTTTTTGGATGTTCTCTGTTACTGCTGGCGGGCTCACGTGGCTGGGGCCGGCGTCGGTGGGATCAGTGTAAGTTAGCTCGACAAATAAAGCTTAAAAAGAACAGGGCACACTGGGCGCGTGCCGAAGTGCAGTTGAGGAGAGCAAGAGAAGAGAGCGCAAAACAGCATGTGTCGCTGTTTTTGTTTGTTGGGGTGTGGTTACCAGAGGGGCAGTCCTTTGTTCCCCTGAGGTCTTTTCTTAAAGTTTTTAATATGTCTATTCAAAAATCTATTATCTAGCAAACCCCTCAACAGCGTGTATTGTAATCAAATATCTTCCTACAATCAAACCTTAATTGTCAAACGGGTATACCGTTCTTAGTTTTAAGCATTTGATAAAAGGAAAACAATTGTCAGTAGTTCAACCTTAAGGTTAGCATTTCCTAGGAATCACATCAGATGAGAGGAACTTAACTAGCTTTCTGGATAATATTGGCTGTTACACGTTCTTACTTAGGGAATATAAGCAAGATACACGAATGGCATCAGATTATGAACAGGTAAATACAGAGTGAAATTTATACATTTAACGGCATTTCAGTACGATGGCATGTAATACTTGTTTTGGCCACTTGGGGAAGCTCTGGTTCCATGAGGATAGCTTTGATTAATCCTAAAACAACCCTTTGCTCAGGATCTGGGGAATTTAGTGATTTAACATTAAATTCAAGCTGGAAATTTAATCGAGTATAGGATGACATTTCTTTATCATATCCTTTTTAAAGGAAGTGTCATAAAGTGTTGGGAACAAAGCATTGGTTACAACATAAAATGAGGCAATGTCAGGTGACCTTGCTGAAAATTAAAACACTGCAAAATTAACTTATTTAGATTCTTTTCAACGGTAATGGTAACATAACTACTCGAATGGAGTGGAGAGACCTAGTCAAGTAACTTAAAGATTATTTAATTAAATAAGGTAATGCTTTGAGTTTTGAGGAGACAGTACTCTTTGTTTACACAAAGAGTTCAGGGCTGTCCTCTGGAGTCCTGGAGTTTCTCACATCTGGGCGTGAAGAGGAGAATATCCTTTGATGTGATGTAATTAACAAAGAAGTAGGTCAGTTGCCATGGTTACGTGTGTGTGGGAGGCAGTTTAGGGTTTCCTGCCCTCTTTCCAAAAGATTTCTGATAGGCTGTTTGTAATCTCTGGTTAGTGTTTCTTTGTCATTTTAACAGTCAGGCACCGAGCCTTATCTGGCTGCGGCACCAGATGTGGCAAGTTTTATGATTGAACTGCCCAGAAACAGCACTTAGGGAAAGCAAACCTTTCACCTCTTCCTTTGGGGTCTCTTCAGCCGTCTGTTGAGAATTGAGAATCTCACCTCAACTGGGGAGGTAATTGGGCGGTGGAAGGAACACTCCTAAATCCGACTGACACACCCTCTCTAGTAGAGGCAGAGCTGGAGGATGATTTTCGTAAATTTCCCTGGTGGAAGTCACTGAGGTAGTCAAACAACTCCACAGTGGCAAAGCCCAAGGGATTGATGAGATCCGCCCAGAAATGCTAAAAGCTTTGTTTGTGGAGGGTCTGTCTTTGATGACACGTCTCTTTAACATTGCATGGAAGTCGGGTACAGTGCCCAAGGAGTGGCAGACCGGGGTGGTGGTTCCCCTGTTCAAAAAGGGAGACCAGAGAGTGTGTGCCATTACAGGGGTTCATTACACTTCTCAGCCTCCCCGGTAAAGTCTACTCCAAGGTGCTGGAATGGAGGGTTTGGCCGATAGTCGAACCTCAGATCGAAGAGGAACAATGCGGTTTTCTCTTTACTCTCACAAGGATCCTGGAGTGGGCTCGTGAGTATGCCCATCCAGTCTACATGTGCTTTGTAGATCTGGAGAAGACGTATGACCGGGTCCCCCAGGAGACACTGTGTGAGGTGCTGCGGGAGTATAGGGTGAGGGGACCCTTCTCAGGGCTATCCAATCCCTGTGCATCTAAAGCGAGAGCTGTGTCCGAGTACTCTGCAGTTTCCAGGTGAGGGTTGGCCTTTGCCAGGGCTGCGCTTTGTCATCAATCCTGTTTGTGATATTCATGGACAGGATATCAAGGTGTAGTCGTGGTGAGGAGGGGTTTCGGATCGGTGGGCTTGGGATCTCGTCACTGCTTTTTGCAGATGATGTGGTCCTGATGGCATCATCGGTCCATGACCTTCAGCTCTCACTGGATCGGTTCGCAGCAGTGAGAGTCAGAGTGTGAAGCGGTTGGGATGAGGATTAGCACCTCTAAATCTGTGGCCATCGTTCTCAGCAGAAACTGGTGGAGTGCCAAGTCCAGGTAGGGAATGAGTCCTTACCCCAAGTGAAGGATTTCAAGTACCTCAGGGTCTTGTTCACGAGTGAGGGGAGATTGGAGCAAGAGATTGGCTGGACAATCGGAGCAGTGGGGGCGGTATTGCACTTACTTTACCGCACTGTTGTGACGAAAAGAGAGCTGAGCCGTAAGGCAAAGCTCTCGATCTACTGGTCAATTTTCGTTCCTAACATCACCTATGGTCATGAAGGCTGGGTCATGACCAAAAGAAGTGTGGAGGGTGGCTGGTGTCTCCCTTAGAGATAGGGTGAGAAGCTCGGCCATCCAAGAGGAGCTCAGAGTAGAGCCGCTGCTCCTTTGCGTTGAAAGGAGCCAATTGAGGCCTCCCTCGGGAGGTGTTACAGGCATGTCCAGCTGGGAGGAGGCCTCGGGGAAGACCCAGGACTAGGTGGAGAGATTATATCTCCACACTGGCCTGGGAACACCTTGGGATCCCCCAGTCAGAGCTGGTTAATGTGGCTCGGGAAAGAGAAGTTTGGGGTCCCCTGCTGGAGCTGCTGCCCCTGCGACCCGACCCCAGATAAGCAGATGAAGATGGATGGATGAATCAAAGCCAACATGAGCAAGAGGAAAGTACTGTAGATATTTGCTAAAAAAAAGTTAAAACTTAAAACTTGATGTGATAAGAATTAGGAATGGGACATGATAATGCAGACTGTATTTTATAATAGTGTCTTTGGTTCTGGTTCAGCATTGTGTGGGTCTGTGTTTGAGCGGTCATGATGGTCTGCTGTTGCGTCTGACTTTCTGGCAGTTTTGCTGTAGAAAAGTGACCTATGACAAAAGTTGTCGTGTGGTATGGGGGCACCATGAACTGGTGTAGAATTTGATTTGTCATCATCTACAGACTGCACACATTAGTTAAATAAGCAAGGATATTGTAAGATTTTAGTTTACTGAAGCCCGCGCTTGCGCTGCGCTGGTTTCTTTATGATCTACAAAAAAAGTTGACCTCCTCGGTTGTCACCTTATTCTTCGCACCCTGCCCACTATAATTGGCGATTTAATCCAAGTCTTCTTAATGACAAAATATTTCTGGAAAAATGCTCAATCTTGATAAAGGACTATTTAGCTTTTAACGACACAGGCAATGTTTCAGACTCAGCTTTGTGGGAGGCGTTTAAGCTCATGATAAGAAGTTTTGTTCTATCCTATGAAGCTGTACAAAAAAACAGAGGGGACAAAGGTTATCAGTTATAGATCCACAGCTCACCCTTCTTGGGAGAGAGCGGCTCCATCTTCATCTTTGTTGATGGAGATTGTTAAGTTAAAGCATGAATATAATGGTATTCTCTCTAAACAAATCAGTACTTTACTATTGAAAGTGAGGCATGAACAATTTGAGCTGGGGGATAAACCTGGCGTCCTGCTTTCATGGCAGTTACGAGGGGTGCAGGCTAGCAGGGCTATCCATGAAATTAAAAGTCAGATGAGCTCTAGTGTTACAGACCCTGCTGAAATAAACAAGTGCTTCATTTTATGAAAATTTATATAAATCCCAAAGCTCTGCAGCGGAAGAGGATATTCTTCAATTCCTGCACTCCCTCCCGCTTCCTAAAATAGACTGCAATGTGCAAAGTGAACTTAATGCTGAAATTACATTACAGGAGGTTGTCACGGCCATAAAGGAATTCCTGAGTGGAAAGTCGCCTGGCCCTGATGTCCTTGGCATTAATTTTTACAAAGCATTCATTTATGATGTGGCCCCCGTCTTACTGAGGATGATTAAAGAATCAATAAAGAATTAAAGCTGCAAGCAGCGTTGGGCGGGCCCTCGCACTAGTAGCGCGTCCGCGCGTGAACCGGCCGAGTTGCATATTCTGGAGCTCTGCTGGTGCAGCTGTGAATTTCCTACGCGGTTCTGACGCCGCATGAAGGTTCTATATGTCACTTCCTGTGTCCCCTATGTGGAGCTACATAGCACTTGCCGCTATGAATATAAATCGGTATTGGCGTGTAGATGTCTGCGTGGTGGGAGAGTTATCAAGCACGTAAAGTTTGTTTCAGATGTGATCATGTACACTGAACAATAATGTACACAAACAATAAAATAAATTCCTTTTATATTTCCCTGCCTTGTTGTTTATGTGTACATACAGAGGGAGAATGTGAGAACAGCACACATTTCATCGTTACTGTGTTTCTGCTCCAGCCTGCCTAAAAGAAAAGCGTTTTTGGGATTAAATGGACTTTATTAGCTGCTGCAGTGCAGGATGAACTCAGAACAGACCCATTTCTCACCTTATTATTCTAAACCATGCAACGAGAAGAAGAAATGCATAATAAATCCTGGGACAAAATCTGTCCACAAATACTGTATAGCATGTAGTCTAATGAACAAGACTTGTGTTATAGCTGACTTGGGCAGTGAAATGTTAAATTTTTTTAATTCATGTGGTCATAGTTGTCCACAACTCAAATCAGAATATATGAAGAAATGTTTTATACCACCTCAAGAAGGCTTCCTATCAGAAAGGTAGGAAGGTATTTCAAATGTACAACTGCAGTACTTAAATCTAAGTAAAGTAATTTCCCTGACATTTTGTGTTACTTTACTTTTAATAGACGCATGTAACAGGTTTTATACTTCCTGTGAGTATAATCCAATCAATCTTATTTTCATACTGTATATCCGATGTGTAATTTGATAAATTGTGTTGTATGTCGTGCTCGCATCTCAGAGAAGACTCTGACTGCAACATGCGTCTTTGTAAAGAGAGAAACGGACAGAAAAAGTCTCTAACTCTGCCTGTCAGCTCGCTCTGCTCCGTTAAAACTGAATTACCATACAGAATTGAATACGAGTGCACTCCAGATTTAGCTGCAGCCAGCTGACCGTGTGCTTCTCTCTATACCGCAGTTCTGTATCCATGCATGCAGCAAACTGAAAGCACTGTCTGTCGGAGCGTCTACATGAAAAGAGAAGGAAGACATTGCTGGTAGTATTGTCTTCAGAGTTGTTAAACACCTCAGTGCACTGAAGGAAGCCATCTGACTGTGTGAGGGGCAAGATCGTTGATGTCTGCATGCAGAGTAAGAGCTCTCCTGTCTGACTGGTCCACCAATAGCAGAGAAGATGACCCCTTGAGTTATCAAGCACGTAAAGTTTGGTTCAGATGTGAATATGTACACTGAAGTTACAACAACTTCCTGTGTCATGGCGAAGACTTGATCTTTGACGCCACGCCACGGACACACCCATTGACGAAAACTCGCAAATAGCACAACTTTTCATCTTCATTGCCTTTAGAAGGCAAAGCACAAATTTGAAGTCGGTCGGACTAAATCCCTAGGAGGAGTTCGTTAAAGTACGAAGTGTGTAAATCATCCAAAATTTGACGTAAAATTCAAAATGGCCGACTTCCTGTTGATTTTAGGGCATCGCTCCAAGAGGCTTTTTTGTGCGTCTGGACAAGATACACGTACCACAGAAAATTCGTGCACGTAGGTGAAACGTGCGGCGGGGGCTGCTTTGTTAAAAGTCACTTCCTGTTGCCAGCAGGTGGCGCTATGACTGTGGGTGAATGTCAGCATGTACATGTGTTCAGGGCGGGACTCTCATCCTACATGTACAGTTTGGTGCAGATGTGAGCATGTACACTGAAGTTACGACAACTTCCGTGTCATGGCGAAGAGCTGATCTTTGACACCACGCCACGGACACGCCCATTGACGAAAACTTGCAAATAGCACAACTTTTCATCTTCAATGCCTTTAGAAGGCACAGCAAAATTTGAGGTCGGTCGACTAAATCCCTAGGAGGAGTTCGTTAAAGTACGAAGTGTGTAAATCATCCAAAATTGACGTAAAATTCAAAATGGCCGACTTCCTGTTGACTTTAGGCTATGGGTTCTTGAGGCTTTTTTGTGCGTCTTGATACGATACATGTCCCCAGAAAATTTCGTACATGTAGGTTGAACGTGAACGAGGGGCTAATCATTTCCAATTTTCTAGGTGGCGCTAGCGAGTCATTTTGCCACGCCCATGTGCGAAACTTGTAGAATACGAAATTTTTCACCGGTTCTGACATGTTTGCAAATTTTGGTGAGTTTTCGAGTATGTTTAGGCCATGTCATTTGGGCCTACTTTGCAGAAAAAAAAAAAAATAATAATAATAATAATATTAAAGCTGCAAGCAGCGTTGGGCGGGCCCTCGCACTTGTAGCGCGTCCGCGCGTGAGCCGGCCGAGTTGCACATTCTGGAGCTCTGCCGGTGCGGCTGTGAATTTCCTACGCGGTTCCGACGCCGCATGAAGGTGCTATATGTCACTTCCTGTGTCCCCTATGTGGAGCTACATAGCACTTGCCGCTATGAATATAAATCGGTATTGGTGTGTAGATGTCTGCGGGGTGGGAGAGTTATCAAGCACGTAAAGTTTGTTTCAGATGTGAGCATGTACACTGAACAATAATGTACCCAAACAATAAAATAAATTCCTTTTATATTTCCCTGCCTTGTTGTTTATGTGTACATACAGAGGAAGAATGTGAGAACAGCACACATTTCATCGTTACTGTGTGTTAGAGCATGGAGAACAGTGGATACTTTTAATACAGCCCACACCCCTAATACTGTGTAACTATAACAAGTAGAGAACAGAAGAAAAAGATGTTCTTTCTTTACAACTGTCTGCATAGCTTATTCATATTGTGTAATGAATGAAAATAAATAGGCCTACTAGGCTCCTCTCTACTTTGACATTTAAGATTAGCTTGTTTGATCCACCTTCATACACATGTGACATTACTGTACAACTTGAGAAAGGTGAGTTGTTTTCTGCTCCAGCCTGCCTAAAAGAAAAGCGTTTTTGGGATTAAATGGACTTTATTAGCTGCTGCAGTGCAGGATGAACTCAGAATAGACCCATTTCTCACCTTATTATTCTAAATCATGCAACGAAGAAGAAGAAATGCATAATAAATCCTGGGACAAAATCTGTCCACAGCATGTAGTCTGATGAACAAGACTTGTGTTATAGCTGACTTGGGCAGTGAAATGTTTAATTTTTTTAATTCATGTGGTCATAGTTGTCCACAACTCAAATCAGAATATAAGAAGAAATGTTTTATACCACCTCAAGAAGGCTTCCTATCAGAAAGTAGGAAGGTATTTCAAATGTACAACTGCAGTACTTAATTCTAAGTAAAGTAATTTCCCTGACATTACTGTGTTACGCATGTAACAGGTTTTATACTTCCTGTGAGTATAATCCAATCAATCTTATTTTCATACTGTATATCCGTTGTGTAATTTGATAAATTGTTTGTTGTGCTCGCATGGGTACTACTGAGACTTCATTGCCCTCTTCAGAGAAGACTCTGACTGCAACATGCGTCTTTGTAAAGAGAGAAACGGACAGAAAAAGTCTCTAACTCTGCCTGTCAGCTCGCTCTGCTCCGTTAAAACTGAATTTACCATACAGAATTGAATACGAGTGCACTCCAGATTTAGCTGCAGCCAGCTGACCGTGTGCTTCTCCCTATACCGCAGTTCTGTGTCCATGCATGCAGCAAACTGAAAGCACTGTCTGTCGGAGCGTCTACGTGAAAAGAGAAGGAAGACATTGCTGGTAGTATTGTCTTCAGAGTTGTTAAACACCTCAGCGCACTGAAGGAAGCCATCTGACTGTGTGAGGGGCAAGATCGTTGATGTCTGCAGGCAGAGTAGGAGCTCTCCTGTCTGACTGGTCCACCAATAGCAGAGAAGATGACCCCTTGAGACACAGCCCCTCCTCATTTGCATAATGAGGCAGAAATGCATACAAAAATTTAAAAAAGGCAGAAATAAATACCATGGGTGAAAATAAATAAGGTAAATAAATACAAAGGAAGAATAAAACAGACAAAAATATTAAAACACACACATAAATAAATACATTAAAAAATTAGTAATAAATAAAGTTGAATAAAAAATAAGGTAATTATAACAAAGGTGAATAAGTAAAGGCACTAATTAAAATATAACATTTATGTCTCCTTGTATAATTTAATTACTACCTACATTTATTTATTTACTTTATTTTTTTGTGTATTTAATTGGATGCTTATTTATTTATTGAGCATTTATTTATTTCTGTATTTATTTCTGGCTGTGTCAGGATCGGTCCTCCAAACGGGGTGGGAGAGTTATCAAGCACGTAAAGTTTGGTTAGATGTGAGCATGTACACTGAAGTTACAACAACTTCCTGTGTCATGGCGAAGACTTGATCTCTGACGCCACGCCACGGACACCCCATTGACGAAAACTCAAATAGCACAACTTTTCATCTTCAATGCCTTTAGAAGGCACAGCACAAATTTGAGTCGGTCGGACTAAATCCCTAGGAGGAGTTCGTTAAAGTACGAAGTGTGTAAATCATCCAAAATTTGACGTAAAATTCAAAATGGCCGACTTCCTGTTGGTTTAGGCATGGCTCCAAGAGGCTTTTTTGTGCGTCTGGACAAGATACACGTACCACAGAAAATTCGTGCACGTAGGTGAAACGTGCGGCGGGGGCTGCTTCGTTAAAAGTCACTTCCTGTTGCCAGCAGGTGGCGCTATGACTGTGGGTGAATGTCAGCATGTACATGTGTTCAGGGCGGGACTCTCATCCTACATGTACAGTTTGGTCCAGATGTGAGCATGTACACTGAAGTTACGACAACTTCCGTGTCATGGCGAAGAGTTGATCTTTGACGCCACGCCACGGACACGCCCATTGACGAAAACTTGCAAATAGCACAACTTTTCATCTTCAATGCCTTTAGAAGGCACAGCACAAATTTGAGGTCGGTCGGACTAAATCCCTAGGAGGAGTTCGTTAAAGTACGAAGTGTGTAAATCATCCAAAATTTGACGTAAAATTCAAAATGGCCGACTTCCTGTTGGTTTAGGCATGGCTCCAAGAGACTTTTTTGTGCGTCTGGACAAGATACACGTACCACAGAAAATTCGTGCACGTAGGTGAAACGTGCGGCGGGGGCTGCTTCGTTAAAGGTCACTTTCTGTTGCCAGCAGGTGGCGCTATGACTGTGGGTGAATGTCGGCATGTACATGTGTTCAGGGCGGGACTCTCATCCTAGATGTACAGTTTGGTCCAGATGTGAGCATGTACACTGAAGTTACAACAACTTCCTGTTTCATGCGAATCATCGACGCCACGGACACGCCCATTGACGAAAACTCGCAAATAGCACAACTTTTCATCGTCAATGCCTTTAGAAGGCACAGCAGAAATTTGACGTCGATCCGACTAAATCCCTAGGAGGAGTTCGTTAAAGTACGAAGTGTGTAAATCATCCAAAAATGGCCATAAAATTCAAAATGGCCGACTTCCTGTTGACTTTAGGCTATGGGTTCTTGAGGCTTTTTTGTGCGTCTTGATACGATACATGTCCCCAGAAAATTTCGTACATGTAGGTTGAACGTGAACGAGGGGCTAATCTTTTCCAATTTTCTAGGTGGCGCTAGCGAGTCATTTTGCCACGCCCATGTGCGAAACTTGTAGAATACGAAATTTTTCACCGGTTCTGACATGTTTGCAAATTTTGGTGAGTTTTCGAGTATGTTTAGGCCATGTCATTTGGGCCTACTTTGCAGAAAAAAAAAAAATAAAATTAAAGCTGCAAGCAGCGTTGGGCGGGCCCTCGCACTTGTAGCGCGTCCGCGCGTGAGCCGGCCGAGTTGCACATTCTGGAGCTCTGCCGGTGCGGCTGTGAATTTCCTACGCGGTTCCGACGCCGCATGAAGGTGCTATATGTCACTTCCTGTGTCCCCTATGTGGAGCTACATAGCACTTGCCGCTATGAATATAAATCGGTATTGGTGTGTAGATGTCTGCGGGGTGGGAGAGTTATCAAGCACGTAAAGTTTGTTTCAGATGTGAGCATGTACACTGAACAATAATGTACCCAAACAATAAAATAAATTCCTTTTATATTTCCCTGCCTTGTTGTTTATGTGTACATACAGAGGAATGTGAGAACAGCACACATTTCATCGTTACTGTGTGTTAGAGCATGGGAGAACAGTGGATACTTTTAATACAGCCCACACCCCTAATACTGTGTAACTATAACAAGTAGAGAACAGAAGAAAAAGATGTTCTTTCTTTACAACTGTCTGCATAGCTTATTCATATTGTGTAATGAATGAAAATAAATAGGCCTACTAGGCTCCTCTCTACTTTGACATTTAAGATTAGCTGTTTGATCCACCTTCATACACATGTGACATTACTGTACAACTTGAGAAAGGTGAGTTGTTTTCTGCTCCAGCCTGCCTAAAAGAAAAGCGTTTTTGGGATTAAATGGACTTTATTAGCTGCTGCAGTGCAGGATGAACTCAGAATAGACCCATTTCTCACCTTATTATTCTAAATCATGCAACGAAGAAGAAGAAATGCATAATAAATCCTGGGACAAAATCTGTCCACAGCATGTAGTCTGATGAACAAGACTTGTGTTATAGCTGACTTGGGCAGTGAAATGTTTAATTTTTTTAATTCATGTGGTCATAGTTGTCCACAACTCAAATCAGAATATAAGAAGAAATGTTTTATACCACCTCAAGAAGGCTTCCTATCAGAAAGGTAGGAAGGTATTTCAAATGTACAACTGCAGTACTTAAATCTAAGTAAAGTAATTTCCCTGACATTACGTGTTACGCATGTAACAGGTTTTATACTTCCTGTGAGTATAATCCAATCAATCTTATTTTCATACTGTATATCCGTTGTGTAATTTGATAAATTGTGTTGTATGTGTGCTCGCATCGGGTACTACTGAGACTTCATCCTCTTCAGAGAAGACTCTGACTGCAACATGCGTCTTTGTAAAGAGAGAAACGGACAGAAAAAGTCTCTAACTCTGCCTGTCAGCTCGCTCTGCTCCGTTAAAACTGAATTTACCATACAGAATTGAATACGAGTGCACTCCAGATTTAGCTGCAGCCAGCTGACCGTGTGCTTCTCCCTATACCGCAGTTCTGTGTCCATGCATGCAGCAAACTGAAAGCACTGTCTGTCGGAGCGTCTACGTGAAAAGAGAAGGAAGACATTGCTGGTAGTATTGTCTTCAGAGTTGTTAAACACCTCAGCGCACTGAAGGAAGCCATCTGACTGTGTGAGGGGCAAGATCGTTGATGTCTGCAGGCAGAGTAGGAGCTCTCCTGTCTGACTGGTCCACCAATAGCAGAGAAGATGACCCCTTGAGACACAGCCCCTCCTCATTTGCATAATGAGGCAGAAATGCATACAAAAATTTAAAAAGACAGGCAGAAATAAATACCATGGGTGAAAATAAATAAGGTAAATAAATACAAAGGAAGAATAAAACAGACAAAAATATTAAAACACACACATAAATAAATACATTAAAAAAATTAGTAATAAATAAAGTTGAATAAACAAATAAGGTAATTATAACAAAGGTGAATAAGTAAAGGCACTAATTAAAATATAACATTTATGTCTCCTTGTATAATTTAATTACTACCTACATTTATTTATTTACTTTATTTTTTGTGTATTTAATTGGATGCTTATTTATTTATTGAGCATTTATTTATTTCTGTATTTATTTCTGACTGTGTCAGGATCGGTCCTCCATACGGGGTGGGAGAGTTATCAAGCACGTAAAGTTTGGTTCAGATGTGAGCATGTACACTGAAGTTACAACAACTTCCTGTGTCATGGCGAAGACTTGATCTCTGACGCCACGCCACGGACACACCCATTGACGAAAACTCGCAAATAGCACAACTTTTCATCTTCAATGCCTTTAGAAGGCACAGCACAAATTTGAAGTCGGTCGGACTAAATCCCTAGGAGGAGTTCGTTAAAGTACGAAGTGTGTAAATCATCCAAAATTTGACGTAAAATTCAAAATGGCCGACTTCCTGTTGATTTTAGGGCATCGCTCCAAGAGGCTTTTTTGTGCGTCTGGACAAGATACACGTACCACAGAAAATTCGTGCACGTAGGTAAAACGTGCGGCGGGGGCTGCTTCGTTAAAAGTCACTTCCTGTTGCCAGCAGGTGGCGCTATGACTGTCTGTGAATGTCAGCATGTACATGTGTTCAGGGCGGGACTCTCATCCTACATGTACAGTTTGGTCCAGATGTGAGCATGTACACTGAAGTTACGACAACTTCCGTGTCATGGCGAAGAGTTGATCTTTGACGCCACGCCACGGACACGCCCATTGACGAAAACTTGCAAATAGCACAACTTTTCATCTTCAATGCCTTTAGAAGGCACAGCACAAATTTGAGGTCGGTCGGACTAAATCCCTAGGAGGAGTTCGTTAAAGTACGAAGTGTGTAAATCATCCAAAATTTGACGTAAAATTCAAAATGGCCGACTTCCTGTTGATTTTAGGCATCGCTCCAAGAGGCTTTTTTGTGCGTCTGGACAAGATACACGTACCACAGAAAATTCGTGCACGTAGGTAAAACGTGCGGCGGGGGCTGCTTCGTTAAAAGTCACTTCCTGTTGCCAGCAGGTGGCGCTATGACTGTGGGTGAATGTCAGCATGTACATGTGTTCAGGGCGGGACTCTCATCCTACATGTACAGTTTGGTCCAGATGTGAGCATGTACACTGAAGTTACGACAACTTCCGTGTCATGGCGAAGAGTGATCTTTGACGCCACGCCACGGACACGCCCATTGACGAAAACTTGCAAATAGCACAACTTTTCATCTTCAATGCCTTTAGAAGGCACAGCACAAATTTGAGGTCGGTCGGACTAAATCCCTAGGAGGAGTTCGTTAAAGTACGAAGTGTGTAAATCATCCAAAATTTGACGTAAAATTCAAAATGGCCGACTTCCTGTTGGGTTTAGGCTATGGCTCCAAGAGACTTTTTTGTGCGTCTGGACAAGATACACGTACCACAGAAAATTCGTGCACGTAGGTGAAACGTGCGGCGGGGGCTGCTTCGTTAAAGGTCACTTTCTGTTGCCAGCAGGTGGCGCTATGACTGTGGGTGAATGTCGGCATGTACATGTGTTCAGGGCGGGACTCTCATCCTACATGTACAGTTTGGTCCAGATGTGAGCATGTACACTGAAGTTACAACAACTTCCTGTTTCATTGCGAATCATCGACGCCACGGACACGCCCATTGACGAAAACTCGCAAATAGCACAACTTTTCATCGTCAATGCCTTTAGAAGGCACAGCAGAAATTTGACGTCGATCCGACTAAATCCCTAGGAGGAGTTCGTTAAAGTACGAAGTGTGTAAATCATCCAAAAATGGCCATAAAATTCAAAATGGCCGACTTCCTGTTGACTTTAGGCTATGGGTTCTTGAGGCTTTTTTGTGCGTCTTGATACGATACATGTCCCCAGAAAATTTCGTACATGTAGGTTGAACGTGAACGAGGGGCTAATTTTCCAATTTTCTAGGTGGCGCTAGCGAGTCATTTTGCCACGCCCATGTGCGAAACTTGTAGAATACGAAATTTTTCACCGGTTCTGACATGTTTGCAAATTTTGGTGAGTTTTCGAGTATGTTTAGGCCATGTCATTTGGGCCTACTTTGCAGAAAAAAAAAAAAAAAAAAAAAAAAAAAAAAAAACCGAGCAATTCAATAGGGACCTCGCACGGTCGTGCTCGGGCCCTAATTAAAGCTGCAAGCAGCGTTGGGCGGGCCCTCGCACTTGTAGCGCGTCCGCGCGTGAGCCGGCCGAGTTGCACATTCTGGAGCTCTGCCGGTGCGGCTGTGAATTTCCTACGCGGTTCCGACGCCGCATGAATGTGCTATATGTCACTTCCTGTGTCCCCTATGTGGAGCTACATAGCACTTGCCGCTATGAATATAAATCGGTATTGACGTGTAGATGTCTGCGGGGTGGGAGAGTTATCAAGCACGTAAAGTTTGTTTCAGATGTGAATGTACACTGAACAATAATGTACCCAAACAATAAAATAAATTCCTTTTATATTTCCCTGCCTTGTTGTTTATGTGTACATACAGAGGAAGAATGTGAGAACAGCACACATTTCATCGTTACTGTGTGTTAGAGCATGGGAGAACAGTGGATACTTTTAATACAGCCCACACCCCTAATACTGTGTAACTATAACAAGTAGAGAACAGAAGAAAAAGATGTTCTTTCTTTACAACTGTCTGCATAGCTTATTCATATTGTGTAATGAATGAAAATAAATAGGCCTACTAGGCTCCTCTCTACTTTGACATTTAAGATTAGCTTGTTTGATCCACCTTCATACACATGTGACATTACTGTACAACTTGAGAAAGGTGAGTTGTTTTCTGCTCCAGCCTGCCTAAAAGAAAAGCGTTTTGGGATTAAATGGACTTTATTAGCTGCTGCAGTGCAGGATGAACTCAGAATAGACCCATTTCTCACCTTATTATTCTAAATCATGCAACGAAGAAGAAGAAATGCATAAGAAATCCTGGGACAAAATCTGTCCACAAATACTGTACAGCATGTAGTCTGATGAACAAGACTTGTGTTATAGCTGACTTGGGCAGTGAAATGTTTTTTTAATTCATGTGGTCATAGTTGTCCACAACTCAAATCAGAATATAAGAAGAAATGTTTTATACCACCTCAAGAAGGCTTCCTATCAGAAAGGTAGGAAGGTATTTCAAATGTACAACTGCAGTACTTAAATCTAAGTAAAGTAATTTCCCTGACATTTTTGTGTTACTTTACTTTTAATAGACCCATGTAAGAGGTTTTATACTTCCTGTGAGTATAATCCAATCAATCTTATTTTCATACTGTATATCCGTTGTGTAATTTGATAAATTGTGTTGTATGTCGTGCTCGCATCTCAGAGAAGACTCTGACTGCAACATGCGTCTTTGTAAAGAGAGAAACGGACAGAAAAAGTCTCTAACTCTGCCTGTCAGCTCGCTCTGCTCCGTTAAAACTGAATTTACCATACAGAATTGAATACGAGTGCACTCCAGATTTAGCTGCAGCCAGCTGACCGTGTGCTTCTCCCTATACCGCAGTTCTGTGTCCATGCATGCAGCAAACTGAAAGCACTGTCTGTCGGAGCTCTACGTGAAAAGAGAAGGAAGACATTGCTGGTAGTATTGTCTTCAGAGTTGTTAAACACCTCAGCGCACTGAAGGAAGCCATCTGACTGTGTGAGGGGCAAGATCGTTGATGTCTGCAGGCAGAGTAGGAGCTCTCCTGTCTGACTGGTCCACCAATAGCAGAGAAGATGACCCCTTGAGACACAGCCCCTCCTCATTTGCATAATGAGGCAGAAATGCATACAAAAATTTAAGACAGGCAGAAATAAATACCATGGGTGAAAATAAATAAGGTAAATAAATACAAAGGAAGAATAAAACAGACAAAAATATTAAAACACACACATAAATAAATACATTAAAAAAATTAGTAATAAATAAAGTTGAATAAACAAATAAGGTAATTATAACAAAGGTGAATAAGTAAAGGCACTAATTAAAATATATACATTTATGTCTCCTTGTATAATTTAATTACTACCTACATTTATTTATTTACTTATTTTTTTGTGTATTTAATTGGATGCTTATTTATTTATTGAGCATTTATTTATTTCTGTATTTATTTCTGACTGTGTCAGGATCGGTCCTCCATAGCGGGGTGGGAGAGTTATCAAGCACGTAAAGTTTGGTTCAGATGTGAGCATGTACACTGAAGTTACAACAACTTCCTGTGTCATGGCGAAGACTTGATCTCTGACGCCACGCCACGGACACACCCATTGACGAAAACTCGCAAATAGCACAACTTTTCATCTTCAATGCCTTTAGAAGGCACAGCACAAATTTGAAGTCGGTCGGACTAAATCCCTAGGAGGAGTTCGTTAAAGTACGAAGTGTGTAAATCATCCAAAATTTGACGTAAAATTCAAAATGGCCGACTTCCTGTTGATTTTAGGGCATCGCTCCAAGAGGCTTTTTTGTGCGTCTGGACAAGATACACGTACCACAGAAAATTCGTGCACGTAGGTAAAACGTGCGGCGGGGGCTGCTTCGTTAAAAGTCACTTCCTGTTGCCAGCAGGTGGCGCTATGACTGTCTGTGAATGTCAGCATGTACATGTGTTCAGGGCGGGACTCTCATCCTACATGTACAGTTTGGTCCAGATGTGAGCATGTACACTGAAGTTACGACAACTTCCGTGTCATGGCGAAGAGCTGATCTTTGACGCCACGCCACGGACACGCCCATTGACGAAAACTTGCAAATAGCACAACTTTTCATCTTCAATGCCTTTAGAAGGCACAGCACAAATTTGAGGTCGGTCGGACTAAATCCCTAGGAGGAGTTCGTTAAAGTACGAAGTGTGTAAATCATCCAAAATTTGACGTAAAATTCAAAATGGCCGACTTCCTGTTGATTTTAGGGCATCGCTCCAAGAGGCTTTTTTGTGCGTCTGGACAAGATACACGTACCACAGAAAATTCGTGCACGTAGGTAAAACGTGCGGCGGGGGCTGCTTCGTTAAAAGTCACTTCCTGTTGCCAGCAGGTGGCGCTATGACTGTCTGTGAATGTCAGCATGTACATGTGTTCAGGGCGGGACTCTCATCCTACATGTACAGTTTGGTCCAGATGTGAGCATGTACACTGAAGTTACGACAACTTCCGTGTCATGGCGAAGAGCTGATCTTTGACGCCACGCCACGGACACGCCCATTGACGAAAACTTGCAAATAGCACAACTTTTCATCTTCAATGCCTTTAGAAGGCACAGCACAAATTTGAGGTCGGTCGGACTAAATCCCTAGGAGGAGTTCGTTAAAGTACGAAGTGTGTAAATCATCCAAAATTTGACGTAAAATTCAAAATGGCCGACTTCCTGTTGATTTTAGGCTATGGCTCCAAGAGGCTTTTTTGTGCGTCTGGACAAGATACACGTACCACAGAAAATTCGTGCACGTAGGTGAAACGTGCGGCGGGGGCTGCTTCGTTAAAGGTCACTTTCTGTTGCCAGCAGGTGGCGCTATGACTGTGGGTGAATGTCGGCATGTACATGTGTTCAGGGCGGGACTCTCATCCTACATGTACAGTTTGGTCCAGATGTGAGCATGTACACTGAAGTTACAACAACTTCCTGTTTCATTGCGAATCATCGACGCCACGGACACGCCCATTGACGAAAACTCGCAAATAGCACAACTTTTCATCGTCAATGCCTTTAGAAGGCACAGCAGAAATTTGACGTCGATCCGACTAAATCCCTAGGAGGAGTTCGTTAAAGTACGAAGTGTGTAAATCATCCAAAAATGGCCATAAAATTCAAAATGGCCGACTTCCTGTTGACTTTAGGCTATGGGTTCTTGAGGCTTTTTTGTGCGTCTTGATACGATACATGTCCCCAGAAAATTTCGTACATGTAGGTTGAACGTGAACGAGGGGCTAATCATTTCCAATTTTCAAGGTGGCGCTAGCGAGTCATTTTGCCACGCCCATGTGCGAAACTTGTAGAATACGAAATTTTTCACCGGTTCTGACATGTTTGCAAATTTTGGTGAGTTTTCGAGTATGTTTAGGCCATGTCATTTGGGCCTACTTTGCAGAAAAAAAAAAAAAAAAAAAAAAAAATCCGAGCAGATTCAATAGGGACCTCGCACGGTCGTGCTCGGGCCCTAAATATATATATAATCCGAGCAAATTCAATAGGGACCTCACACGGTCGTGCTCGGGCCCTAATAAAAAATATATATATATATAATCCAAGCAAATTCAATAGGGACCTCGCACGGTCGAGCTCGGGCCCTAATAAAGTTAGTCATCTTCTCTGCTATTGGTGGACCAGTCAGACAGGAGAGCTCTAGGCCTACTCTGCCTGCAGACATCAACGATCTTGCCCCTCACACAGTCAGATGGCTTCCTTCAGTGCGCTGAGGTGTTTAACAACTCTGAAGACAATACTACCAGCCATGTCTTCCTTCTCTTTTCACGTAGACGCTCCGACAGACAGTGCTTTCAGTTTGCTGCATGCATGGACACAGAACTGCGGTATAGGGAGAAGCACACGGTCAGCTGGCTGCCGCTAAATCTGGAGTGCACTCGTATTCAACTCTGTATGGTAAATTCAGTTTTAACGGAGCAGAGCGAGCTGACAGGCAGAGTTAGAGACTTTTTCTGTCCGTTTCTCTCTTTACAAAGACGCACGTTGCAGTCAGAGTCTTCTCTGAAGAGGGCAATGAAGTCTCAGTAGTACCCGATGCGAGCACCACATACAACACAATTTATCAAATTACACAACAGATATACAGTATGAAAATAAGATTGATTGGATTATACTCACAGGAAGTATAAAACCTGTTACATGCGTCTATTAAAAGTAAAGTAACACAAAAATGTCAGGGAAATTACTTTACTTAGATTTAAGTACTGCAGTTGTACATTTGAAATACCTTCCTACCTTTCTGATAGGAAGCCTTCTTGAGGTGGTATAAAACATTTCTTCTTATATTCTGATTTGAGTTGTGGACAACTATGACCACATGAATTAAAAAAACATTTCACTGCCCAAGTCAGCTATAACACAAGTCTTGTTCGTTAGACTACATGCTGTACAGTATTTGTGGACAGATTTTGTCCCAGGATTTATTATGCATTTCTTCTTCTTCGTTGCATGATTTAGAATAATAAGGTGAGAAATGGGTCTATTCTGAGTTCATCCTGCACTGCAGCAGCTAATAAAGTCCATTTAATCCCAAAAACGCTTTTCTTTTAGGCAGGCTGGAGCAGAAAACAACTCACCTTTCTCAAGTTGTACAGTAATGTCTCATGTGTATGAAGGTGGATCAAACAAGCTAATCTTAAATGTCAAAGTAGAGAGGAGCCTAGTAGGCCTATTTATTTTCATTCATTACACAATATGAATAAGCTATGCAGACAGTTGTAGAGACAGAACATGTTTTTCTTCTGTTCTCTACTTGTTATAGTTATACAGTATTAGGGGTGTGGGCTGTATTAAAAGTATCCACTGTTCTCCCATGCTCTAACACACAGTAACGATGAAATGTGTGCTGTTCTCACATTCTTCCTCTGTATGTACACATAAACAACAAGGCAGGGAAATATAAAAGGAATTTATTTTATTGTTTGGGTACATTATTGTTCAGTGTACATGCTCACATCTGAAACAAACTTTACGTACTTGATAACTCTCCCACCCCGCAGACATCTACACACCAATACCGATTTATATTCATAGCGGCAAGCTATGTAGCTCCACATAGGGGACACAGGAAGTGACATATAACACCTTCCATATGGGGCAGCTGTGGCTCAGGAGGTAGAGCGGGTTGGCCGTTAATCGGAAGGTCGGCGGTTTAATCCCTGGCTCCCCCTGGTTGCGTGTCGAAGTGTCCTTGGGCAAGATACTGAACCCCGAATTGCCCCTGGCGGCTATTCCGCCAGTGTATGAGTGAGTGTGAATGTTAGTTTCCGTTTGAGCACTTAGGCACTTGGTGAATGCAGATGTAGTGTAAATGCGCTTTGAGTGGTCGAAAAGACTAGAAAGGCGCTATACAAGTACGGAGCATTTACCTTCATGCGGCGTCGGAACCGCGTAGGAAATTCACAGCCGCACCGGCAGAGCTCCAGAATATGCAACTCGGCCAGCTCACACGCGGATGCGCTTACAAGTGCGAGGGCCCGCCCAACGCTGCTTGCAGCTTTAATTTCTATCTTTGGCATTCCTAAAGTTATTCAGACTGACCAGGGCAAAAATTTCACTTCTCAGATGTTTGGTGAGATTTTTGTGCTTACCATCCACAGAGCCAGGGGGCTCTTGAGAGGTTTCATCAAACCCTGAGATCTTTGCTACGATCCTACTGCACTGAGTTGAACCGTGACTGTCAAGAAGGTTTACCTTGACTATTGTTAGCTGCCAGGGAAGTTGTTCAATCGAGTACTGATTTGAGTCCAAATAATCTGTTTTTTGGACACAATGTCCGAGGCCCATTGGAAGGAGGATTGGGAACTACCTAATCCCCCCTGTTGGGTTATGTAAATGGTTTCAAGCGACGGCTCTTTGACGCGTGTAGAATGGCCAGAACAAAATTGGAGTCTTCCCAGAAGAAAATGTAATGGTTATATGATACAGAAAAACACATTTTTTGCCCTGGCAAGTGTTAGCCCTGTTGCCTTTGGTTTCATCCCCTTTTCAGTCTAAATTTGTGGGGCCCTATTCTGTGCTACGGAAAGTGTCAGATCAGAACTAAGTTTTATCTACCCCAGATAGAAGGAAGGCTACCCAAATGTGTCATGTAAACCTGTTAAAGCCTTACTTTTCTCATGCTGCTTCAGGAACTGAAGCTGGGGTGAAATGGTCGCTGTGGCAGTTCCTCTTGGGGCAACTAGTTCTAATCTCCCAAAAGCCAAGCTTGATGAACTTGAGGTCACTGACTGTATGACGCAAGGCCGGTTTAAAAAGAGTGTCTGGATAAACTTTATGTATTGTTAGGACTCTGGACATTTGTCACCATCTGAATTGGATGAGTTGAGATCTCTGATTAGGTCACCTTTTTTCAGACGTTCCTTCACAAACACATATTGTAGAGCACGACATTGAGGTGGGAGATGCTGCACCTATAAAACAGCGCTTCTACAGAACTTCTCTTGAGAAACGTGAGCAGTTAGAGACTGAGGTTAAATACATGCTAGAGAATGGCATTGCAGCACCCTCACATTCTAGCTGGGCCTCACCATGTCTGTTAGTCAGTAAGCCAGATAGGACTTTTAGACCTTGTACTGACTTCCGTAAAGTGAATGCCATAACCAGGCCAGACAGTTTTCCCCCTTCCTCGGTTCGAGGATTGCGTGGATCAAGTTGGTTCAGCTAAGTTTGTGAGTAAATTTGATCTCCTTAAGGGTTACTGGCAAGTCCCACTGACACCACGGGCTCAGGAAATTGCATCCTTCATTGCACCTACAGGGTTGTACTCTTACACCGTCATGCCATTTGGGTTGAGAAATGCACCTGATACCTTCTAACGTTTAATGAACCGGGTTGTTTCTGGTTTGCAGGGGTGTGCTGTGTATCTAGATGATGTGGTGGTGTATAGCGACACATGGCCAGAACATTTGCAGCGGATTCAGGCCACGCCTGGCCTGGGCTAACCTCACTGTGAATTTGGCAAAATTCGAGCCGAGCCAGGGTGGGCGGAGGGAGGACAGGAGGAGGGCCAGACCAGGAACTCTCAGGTGGGTGGCCAGAGGGCAAGGCAAGGGGGCGACAGAGTTCGGGAGGTTGCACAAGCAGGCCAAGGGGACAAAACAGTTCTGGGAGCCGTCCCAGAGGGCGAACCGACGGGCCGAGCAAATCAGGGGGGCCACAGAATTCAGGAGATCGGGCAGGAGGCCAGCGCTGAGGGCGGAACCTCAGGGCTGAGGACCACCGGCCAAGCATGGAGGCCATGGACTGAACAGCTGGGCTGGAGGCCATGGACCGGACACGAGGAGCTGGAGTACGCCTGACCACCGACTGGATAGCTGGGCTGGAGGCCATGGACCGGACACGAGGAGCTGGAGTCAGCCTGACCACCGACTGGACAGCTGGGCTGGAGGCCATGGGCCGGACACGAGGAGCTGGAGTCGGCCTGACCACCGACTGGACAGCTGGGCTGGAGGCCATGGGCCGGACACGAGGAGCTGGAGTCGGCCTGACCACTGACGAGGGAACAGGAGTCGGCTGGGCCACCAACGGAGCTGGTTTTGGTCGGACCACCGACGAGGGAACAGGGGTCGGCTGGTGATCAGGCTGGCTGCTAGCAGAGCTAGCAGGCCGGGGATCACGCAGGTGGGCAGGCTGGCTGCTAGCAGCGCTAGCAGGCCGGGGATCAGGCAGGTGGGCAGGCTGGCTGCTAGCAGCGCCAGCCGAACAGAAAACAGGCAGGACAGGCGGAGGGCTAGCAGCGCTAGCCGGGCAGGACAGGAGGATGCTTCCCAACCTGCAACTAGCAGGCCGAGAACCAGTCCTTTGAGGGCTAGCAGGCTGGGGAATAGACGGCCGGAGGCTAGCGGTCCGGGTGTTAGCCATTTCCAGGTTAACGGACTGAGGAACTGATGAGGACTTGGCTGGGGGATCGGCTGAGGTGTGGAGGAAGTCACAAACCCACCCAGGAAGAGAGTCTGCTGCTCCTGGCTGAGCAGCCAGACTCTTCCAGGCAAGGGACACAATAGCTGCCTTATGGCTAACATGACTAGCCCCATACCACATATTCCTCAGCGTCAGAAGCTCCCTCAGCACGTCAGTCTGTTCCTCAGTTAGAGTGTCTGCTGGGCTAATTGGCCCGGTCATTCTGTCACGATCGTGGTGTGGAGGGC